>NC_091329.1:15824713-15874713 GCF_038502225.1 Cherax quadricarinatus | reverse complement strand
AGATATATATTTGCTTATAATATAATATAATATTAATTACTACACTATATTATAATACTGTAATAGTACAATAGTAATATATTAATAGTCACAATAATAATATAGTCATTGTAATCCATATATAGTGGTACCTCGAGTTATGAACTTAATTCGTTCCAGAAGGCTGTTCGAGTGCCTATACCGAATTAATTTATTCCCATGAGGAATAATGTAAATTAGATTAGTCCGTTTCAGACCCCCAAAAATATACTTACAAAACCACTTACAAAAATACACTTACATAATTGTTTGAGTTGGGAGCTGTTTGAAACACAAGGTACCACTGTAGTTGCTTTAATACATTATTTAGATTTAGTGCTTAGTTTTATAAGTTGAATCTACATTACATATGTATAAACACACATTTTTCTATCAATGCTTGAGTATTTATATGTACATAGATAAATTAGCTTTATTAACAAATTACTAATGCTTTTTGCAAGGAAACATAAGTGACAGTAAATACATGTAGTAGTATTGTATATAACAGCAATATCTTTCTTCTGTGCACTATACTGATGATAATTCATTATATTGATAATAATTTTAATAATAATCATAATTTGAATGCAGAATGGTAGAATATTATTGTACATAATAATAATAATAATAATAACAATAATAATAATATGTAATAATAATAATACAGGTAATGATTAGATATACAATATTGTAGTACTGGTTTAACAAATTTGTTTATAGTCCTGTAGGACTATAAGCATTAGCTTGGTTTATAACATTTATTCATTATACATTATGTCATATCTCATAGAACACAGACTGAGTGAAGGTAGGACTATCTTGCTATCAACAAAAAACAGTTGACCATCATTTGAGTAATCAACTCTTAGATGTATTAACATTGCAAGTCACTGTAGTGTCACTAGAAGCATTTTTGTGCCCCTTTTCTTTAGCATAGCAAATAATGTATTGAGAAGACTGTTGAGGTACACTGGTTTACAGCTGTATTAATAGTTCTTGAATATATTAGAGTCATCAAGTTGCTGACAGAATAAAGTACAAATGTTCTTGGAAAGCAGCACTACTCAAGAAGGTAGTAGTCATGAGACTATGAATAGTCATTATGAGTAAAGGAGATCAACCAAGTATATGTCTCAAGCACTTCCTCCAGTGACATTACTAGTGCTCAAATTCCTGTTGCTCAAGTACCGCAACTGTCAAACATATAAAATGACATTAAATGTCGAAGAGATGTTCTTTGAGCCTTGTATCAAGATGATTTATCCTTCATGCAGTAATTGCATTAATAGTCATTTTTATCTCTCACAATGTCAAAAAAGTTACAAATTTGACCTTCAGAAGACAATACATGTCCTGAATGCTTTTCTGAGTACAGTACAATACTAAATTTAGCTGGCTGGTGTAGTCCTGCTTAATAGTTCCAAATTGATTATTCTACTGTGACTCTCAGCTGAGAAGAGAAGTAGTGCAAACTACTTTCTTGGATTAGAAATTTGTTTAAATTCTGCTTCATATTCTTTACAAATCTCAAGCAGTTTCATGGCCTTTTTGGTGGATGCAACAACAGAAGGTCATCTGTACACCCGAGAACGTTGGGGCATGTTTTGCCAACTTAACAGCCAACCCCACATGTGTTGCCAGCACAACAACCATCCCCTTGAGCATGTATTGTCAACAAGACAACCAATCCTTATTGTGTATATACAGTATATTGCTAACATGAAAACCAACCCCTCATGCATACATTGCTAACATGATAACCAACCTTGCTTGTATTGCCAACATGACAGCCATGTATTATCATCATGATAGCCACCCTCACATGCATGAACCTTTCAGTGAATAGGTCCAAGTGTACTGAAAACAAGATAGGACTACGAGCTGCCCCTTTACCTGATCCTGCTACTCAGAGAGAACTGTAAATTCACATTATTCCATTTCGCAGCATCATATATGAGATAAGAGATATTTCACAACCCCTTGGTAGACCCTATTGTTAATGCTTTGACAAATTTTTTTTAGAAGCATTAAGAAATACAGCAAACACATTGCTTCTCTACAAAATATAATACTGAATATCTTCTTAGTTGTGACTCTGCAGATGCTTTAAGTTCTTCAAGAAGGTTCATATGTATGAAATTAAGTTTGTTTCTTTATAAGTGTGTTACAAACTGGGTAGAAGCACTGCACTGCAATTTGGGAGAAAAGGAAAAATAGCTCAAACCTGGTTGCTCTCCATTTCTCAGACATTGTATGATCTTTTCAGTTTTAGTACTTGCATATGAATATAATAACAGTTAATAATAATTGGAAAGGGAACTAGTGTTATTATTATTCATAGACAAGTGCTAAATCCATAAGCATCCAACAACAACTAGGGATTGGGAGGGGTTGAGGTGATGGTGTTTGATCCAAGGAGGGAAAGGATAGCTCCAATTTCTTGAATTAAGAGCCTTTTATTATCAGGGCATTCCCTTTTTAGGGTAGGGGGAAGGGGGTATAGAAGAAGATAACAAAGTCTTTACTTTGTGTGTGTGAGAGTGCTTTTTTATATGTAAAAGAAACCAAAACAAAATAGTATTCAGAAATACTTACAGCTTTTGTGTTTCATATAGTAAGTGGTCAGCAAAGACTTAAAAGTTATCATAAGAACTTTTCTATACATTTGTAATGTAAAGTAGTCTAGGACAGTGGTTTTCAAAGTTTTTTTTGAAGTCATGGAATCTTTATATACTGGTGCACTAAAAAAATACCCTGGAACATTGACAAAATGAAGACTTGGCAAAATTTTTATTTATACAAGGCAAATGGTAACAAAACACAATTTATGCTACTGCTTGTGATATAAGAAACGTACAAAAAGTTATGTTAATTTAACAAAAATAATTTATAAGTCTAGACAAAGTAAAAGAAAGATAATATAATTTTATTGACCAAATTAAAAAAAAAAACAGTAATAAGTAAAAAATATCATGTTTATTGTAGAATTAATTTAAAAAAAAATTAATTTTAGTAATTGATGGGATCATTTTTAGTAGTTAATCAAGGACATAAATGTTCGGTGAATGGGATGTGATGGCCTTTTCTTGAATAAAGTTTCGTTATTTGGAACAGGGAAGGGCACCTGCAAGTGGAGATTATTTTCTACATTTGGCTTACTTCTGTAGTTGATTCTTGTTGCCGTATATAATGAAAAATTTCACAGATTTTTTTTTTTTTTTTCAAAATAAGTGAGATTTTTGAGTCATGTGTTAACTTTAAAATGTACAATATTCTTTTAACATTTGAATTTAAAAACTAAGTTCAACATGATAATGAAATTTTGTCTCGCTCTCTCTCCGCCTCTCAGTCATGTCTCATGACATACCCGACAGAGCTACTTGTACATGAAGTTCCTGCAGAATCCTAGTGTTCTCCAGGACACAGTTTAAAGACCTGATATTGTGTGCATGTATCATATACCAAGGTTAACATGAGCACACAAGATAATCACACTTTACCTTATCTCATGTTCACAGTGTGAACACGAGATAAGTGGGTTTGATTCATTATAGTAGACATAAAAATAATTATTTAATTTTTCAGTCTCATTAGTTAGCTTCAAGACACTGTTATACAAGATTAGCGTACACTTTCTCTTTAAAATATAAAGATTTTAACCCACTATGACACTGTTAGGGATGTTAGTGATTGTTTTAGCGGAAGGTATAATCTTTTCAGTTTCATCCTGAAACTCGCAATTTTTAAGAATGAAGCTAATTATACTGTACTACTGTATTCTTTTCTCTCTATATTTTTAATTGCCTGATAATATTCAGCATTTTACAACAACAAATTCTCTCTGCCAACCATATCTTGGATAAGAAAGCTTCAATGGAGAAAGACACACACATGCAGTAAAATGTTAAGAAAGCCCACTGTGTGGGCAAAATGTTATTAATAAAGGATCACATTGTACTGCATTTGTCTTTTTCTTCATTATATTGGTATTTTATACCCCTTCTTTCTGCAACTAGCTGCTTCAAAGTTTGTTAAAAGAAATTTATTAGTAAAATCAGCTACTATACATATTCCAAGTTAGTTTGCCTCTGTTTTGCTTAACAATATTTTGAGTAGAGTAAAATATTTACCAGCTTGTTAGATTGGCTGTGACTCTGAGAGAAAGGTTGAAATCCTCTTCCTGTGCAGGACATGATACTGTACCTCATTACAAGCTATGAACAAAGCATCAAGTATGAATTCAGTGTTAGTGAAGTACATTAAAGGAATAGAGTATGATGTGAGGCTGGGATATGTCGAGTACTGTGTCAGATATGATGGAAGAGAGGGAGAGAAGTAAGGGAATAGGAAAGGGGAAATAAGAGGGAGGGGAAAGGGACTCTTCTGAGTACTGTATATACATTTATTTTTAATATAGTTGTTTTAAAATAAATGAAGTTAGATGCTATATTATAGTTCAAAAAATGCATCTCCATTTATAACTCTGGTGTGTCTGGGGAACATAGACTCTGAGTTCTGAACAATCAATCGACTTAAGAAAAATTTTCAGGAATGTATTAGTATTTTAAAATTTGTGGATCATCACATATTAAAGTTGCATCAACAACTTTGTGCAAAACACTGATTTGGACCAATATTTTGAAGTGACAGCCATGATTGGTACATAGGGAAGATTTTTCCAAACACATGCATCTAGATTCTTTGTTGGCATAGAAACTCAGCCAACAGAATGTGGCTTCATAAATGGACACACATGGGAAAATAATCCCACCAATTTTCTTGCCCCATAATGTTATTACCTCCTCCTCTTCCTCCTTCCTCTGGCAGTGTGTGTGTCAGCCAGTCTCATTCTCTTCCCAAGCTCACCTTGTGCACTGGTGCAGACAGAAGCAAGGCCATATGACATCATTTCATACATGACTAGATCACAGACCATATTAGATTAGTGGTAAATTCTTTGAAATCACTTTATGAGGACCTTAACACACATTCCAAGAAGGAAGAACTAGTCAAAATCATGTACATACCTAGCTACAAGAAGTAAAGCTGCTGGTAGCTCACAGGTAATGCTTTTGGCTCACCATCATATTATCTATGTATCTGGGCATGAGCTCTTGAATAGGGCTAGGCTTAGAAATAAGTTGATATAGGATATGTTAACAACTTAATCATTAAATTCAGTTTGTTAAAAAAAAAAAGCAGGAAGAAGAGGAGAGACGATATACTGTATAACAAAGAAAAAAATAGCATTTAGGTGAAATTATTTTGTGTGTATTTGATTAAATTCAACACATTAATATTCAGGAGGTCCTGAGGAAAAATTAGGCGATATATTAGGTACTACAATGGTATTTAGTGTAAGAGTTCACGTTGTTGAGGCCAGTTCTCCCAAGGTAATCACCCACCAGAAAGGTTGCAGTTTTATGTCTAAATGCAAATAGTGAATAGTGGATTCTAGACTTCTTTGTTTCTTCATCACTCATGATTGCTGTTATGGTTATATTATTCACTTGTGTTTGAAAGTCATTGCTGCTTGTGCTGGTGTTAGCAATTATTATGTTGTACTGTTCATTTACTGTTATTGAGAGTCTGTGCCATCTTTCTTTTCATTATCATCATTAGTTATAATCATTGCTGAAGTTGTCATGTTCATTGTGAGCAGTATAGTAAGTGATTCCATCAAGCTTCTGTGTCTTCAGCATTATTGTTGTTCTCACCATTATCATCATCCTTTTAATTTTTTAAGCTTTTTGTCTTTCATTGCCATTGGTATCTTTTTTTTTAACTCCACTCTTCCTCCTCCTTCCTCACCCATACTCCTCTTCCTCATCCATACTCCTTTTCATCACCCCTACTCCTCTTCCTTACCTCTACTCTTCCTCACCCTTTACTAACCCTCATCTTCCTCACCCCTTCTTTTCCTCACCTTTCTTTCTGCTCACTCTCCTCCCACTCCAACCCACCTCCCCCTCCTTACTGACTCTTGGCCTCTTCACTACCCTAATAAATAACTATTAAAACTTTCTTCACTCAAAATTATAAATCTGGCAGTGTTTAGTGAGTCACATTATAAACCTAGCATTGTTTAGTAAGTCACATTATAGACCTAGCATTGTTTAGTAACAGTCACATTATAAACCTGACAATGTTTAGCAATAGTCAATTTGTCTCCAGCATGTGTTTTAACAATGCAATATATTCAGAAAGTTTCCTTCATGGTCCACACACTTACTAGCAGGACAGTTAATGTTTTGCCACTGCTGAGCCGCAGTATGATGACATGTGAAACCATTTTTGTTGCTATTCATTTCTACACAAGTGTATCATTTGTAAGTTGTAAAGCTGAAAACAGAACTTTGTTTTATGCTTTGGGACTTTCTGTATCGTCTGATCTGCGTGCCTGCCAAAATGATGATAGTCAGTCAAAGATTTATTTAATGTGAACTTTAATATTTTATTGTCAGTTTGAATAATATTTTGTAAATAAAATGATTTGTATTTTTATGTTCCAAGGTATAATTATGAGCAGTAAAAATAAACCTGAACAAACAATGAAAGAAAAAACACTAACAGTTCTTGGAAATCCTTCAAGGCATATTCAAAGAGTCGTAGCATGTGTGGCCCTCATAAAGGAGGGCCAGCCCATTATTATCTTCAGCAGACCCTTCATTACTAGTGTCTCAGTATAACTAATAAGAATTTGTCTAACTTTATTTCCTGAGATGTGCTAATGGGGAGTAACACTGTTTTTCTTGAGAAATAGTGGGTGTGTCATGTTTGATTCATGAAAATTATTAGTGCATTCAGTCAGTGTTTTCCTATAGATAGTGATATTGGTGGTTACACATTCCATTGCAGTTCTACATTGAGGTTTATAATTATATCCTGAAGTAGGAAAAATTAAATTTCCCTTACACATTCTTTTTTTTTATGTAGCTTATTTATTTTTTAAAGCAAAACTTTTTGCTTTTCAAAAGCAAAATTTTATTCAAGCACTGCAGTTGTTGTTGTTGCTCTATTATTGTTTAGATAATTAAACCATATTTTTTTTCACTAGCTGTGGCTTTTTTAAAGTTTTCACTTTTTTATGTAAATACAATGCATCAATATAATTTTATTACTAAAATATTTCTGGGTGATGGGAATTATTGCAAAGCATATTGAAAGTGATGAGGATATTACAAGATAAATGTTTAATCCATTAATATGAAGGTGTGGCATGTTAAAGTTTAATTATGATGTGGCCAAGCCAGAAAGTTGCCAAAGAAATCTGAAAGTCCAGTCTTATTGTATTTTTTTAATACTTTAACTATTTCCAAAAAAAGTAAGATAACCCAAAGAAGAAAACACACAGACTATTGCTCATTCTGTAGCTGTTATTCCAGAAGTACAGTGTACATATCAGTAATAGAATTTTCTTTATTCCACTTTTGTCTTTTTCATTTTATGTTTGCAATACTATACTGTCATTGATATTATTACCAACAAAACAAAATTTGTTTTATGATGATTAAGTAAAAACCAAAACTCAATTTTGTTGATATTACTAGTTAATTTTTGTCGTCTTACTACTGTATATACATGTATTTGAGTAAGTTGGTACTTATTATATTAGCAGTTTGGAGGGATATGTTGTGTATCTTTACACGTATATGCTTCTAAACTGTTGTGCTCCGAGCACCTCTGCAAAAACAGTAATTACGTGTGAGTGAGGTGAAAGTGTTGAATGATGATGAAAGTATTTTATTTTTGGGGATTTTCTTTCTTTTTGGGTCACCCTGCCTCGGTGGGAGACAGCCGACTTATTGAAAAAAAAAAAAGAAAAAAAGTTGGTACTTTATCATATTTTGTAACCAATTTAATGAACATACTGTGGTTACAGAGCATTAAAAAGCTAAGCAACAGAAGTATAATAAGTATGACTAAATTTATTGTGAGAATTAGGCATCACAGGTCCAAGTTTTTATACCAATACTTGTCCTCATGGTACTGGTTTGAAGAGATTGAAAAAAACTGTGATAATCATTTTGAGGGAACAACACACAACATTTACACAAAAGTAAAGATTCTTTTCATTTTTCCTTTTGAGTTATTTAATAGAATGGAAGTTGTAGCAGTAATAATAATAATAATAATAATAATAATAATAATAATTTATTTCATTTCATTATACATAAATAGTATAATCAATTTAAAATCCCATAGAATGCTCAGCATTCTGGACAAACTAAGTTGTAGAGGCTTTTATTTTTACGAGTCTAAGCTTTTGACAGGAAATTAAGGTTTTGTGTGCGAGGGGCTTGGACTTCCAGCAGGCATGCGTGAGCGTGTTTGATAGGAGTGAATGGAGACAAATGGTTTTTAATACTTGACGTGCTGTTGGAGTGTGAGCAAAGTAACATTTATGAAGGGATTCAGGGAAACCGGCAGGCCGGACTTGAGTCCTGGAGATGGGAAGTACAGTGCCTGCACTCTGAAGGAGGGGTGTTAATGTTGCAGTTTAAAAACTGTAGTGTAAAGCACCCTTCTGGCAAGACAGTGATGGAGTGAATGATGGTGAAAGTTTTTCTTTTTCGGGCCACCCTGCCTTGGTGGGAATCGGCCAGTGTGATAATAAAATAAAATAAAATAATTATTTACAAGAGTATCCACTAATAATTAAATATTTTAACTGACAAATTAGAAAAAGTTGAATGGTAGTTTATGAAATTACAAAAGATTTTTCTTTGAGTTTGACATTCTTGCTCATACACAGCAACCGCCCAGGGAGGTACTACCGTCTTGCAAAGCGAGTGTAAAATGAAAGCCTGTACTTGTTTTACATGATGGTAGAATTGCTGGTGTCTTTTTTCTGTCTCAAAAACATGCAAGATTTCAGGTATGTCTTGCTACTTCTACTTACACTTAGGTCACTACACATACATGTACAAGCACATACATACACACACACCCGTCTGAGTTTTCTTCTATTTTCTTTCTAGTTCTTGTTCTTGTTTATTTCCTCTTACCTCCATGGGGAAGTGGAACAGAATTTTTCCTCAGTATGCCATGCGTGTTGTAAGAGGCGACTAAAATGCCGGGAGCAAGGGGCTAGTAACCTCTTCTCCTGTATATATTACTAAATGTAAAAGGAGAAACTTTTGTTTTTCCTTTTGGGCCACCCCGCCTCGGTGGGATACAGCCGGTGTGCTGAAAGAAAAGAAAGATATATATGTCGTAGGTTGGTAGACAGCAACCACCCAGGGAGGTACTACCGTCCTGCCAAGTGAGTGTAAAACAAAAGCCTGTAATTGTTTTACATGATGGTATGTTTGCTGGTGTCTTTTTTCTGTTTCATAAACATGCAAGATTTTAGGTACACCTTCTTACTTCTACTTACACTTAGGTCACACTACACATACATGTACACGTTTATGTATACACACTCTTCTGAGTTTTCATTGATTTTATCGTAATAGTTCTTGTTCTTATTGCTTTTCCTTTCATGTCCATGGGGAAGTGGAATAAGAATCTTTCCTCCGTAAGTCATGCATGTTGTAAAAGTCAACTAAAATGCCAGGAACAATGGGCTAGTAACCCCTTTTCCCCTATTGCCCACTAACAAGAAAAAGAAGAAAACCGTCAAAGTGGGATGTTTGAACGTGCGTGGATGTTGTGTGAATGATAAGAGACAATTGTGTATGTTATGAATGAGAAGAAGCTGGATGTCCTGGCTTTAAGTGAAACAAAGCTGAAGGGGGTGGGAGAGTTTCAGTGGGGAGAAATAAATGGGATTAAGTCAGGGGTTTCAAATAGAGTTAGAGCTAAAGGAGTAGCAATAATGTTGAAGGATAAGTTATGGTAAGAAAAGAGGGAATATAAATGTATTAATTCAAGGATTATGTGGAGTAAAATGAGGGTGTGTACTAGGAATCGACCCCTGCAACCTCAACTAGGTGAGCGTGTGCACGCACACACACACACACACACACACACACACACACAAAAGACTAGTCCCAGAGCTAAGAGGTATGTCCTGCGAGGAGAGGTTAAGGGAAATCAACCTGACGACACTGGAGGACAGGAGAGAGAGGGGGGACATGATAATGACATACAAAATACTGAGAGGAATTGACAAGGTGGACAAAGACAGGATGTTCCAGAGATTGGACACAGTAACAAGGGGACACAGTTGGAAGTTGAAGACACAGATGAATCACAGGGATGTTAGGAAGTATTTCTTCAGCCACAGAGTAGTCAGTAAGTGGAATAGTTTGGGAAGCGATGTAGTGGAGGCAGGATCCATACATAGCTTTAAGCAGAGGCATGATAAAGCTCACGGTTCAGGGAGAGTGACCTAGTAGCGATCAGTGAAGAGGCGGGGCCAGGAGCTCAGACTCGACCCTTGCAACCTCAACTAGGTGAGTACACACACACACACACACACACACACACACACACCTGAGAACAGCATTCCGATACCTTAGTAAGGAATCATTCAAGACACTGTACACCGTGTATGTCAGGCCCATACTGGAGTATGCAGCACCTGTTTGGAACCCGCACTTGATAAAGCACGTCAAGAAACTAGAGAAAGTACAAAGGTTTGTGACAAGGTTAGTTCCAGAGCTAAGGGGAATGTCCTATGAAGAAAGATTAAGGGAAATCGGCCTGACGACACTGGAGGACAGGAGGGTCAGGGGAGACATGATAACGACATATAAAATACTGCATGGAATAGACAAGGTGGACAAAGACAGGATGTTCCAGGGAGGGGACACAGAAACAAGAGGCCACAATTGGAAGTTGAAGACACAAATGAGTCAGAGAGATAGTAGGAAGTATTTCTTCAGTCATAGAGTTGTAAGGCAGTGGAATAGCCTAGAAAATGACGTAGTGGAGGCAGGAACCATACACAGTTTTAAGACGAGGTTTGATAAAGCTCATGGAGCGGGGAGAGAGAGGGCCCAGTAGCAACCGGTGAAGAGGCGGGGCCAGGAGCTAAGACTCAACCCCTGCAACCACAAATAGGTGAGTACAAATAGGTGAGTACACACACACACACACACACTCTCACTCACTCTCACTCTCTCTCTCACTCACTCACTCACTCACTCACTCACTCACTCACTCACTCACTCACTCACTCACTCACTCTCACACTGTATCTCAAAGCAGAATTTATTTCTTGTTCGATGACCAATGGTTCTGTTGTAGCTCTCTAAGAAGTCTTAATTCTACATTGGTATAGATGTAAACTTCTCAAATTGTAAACTTTAGCACAGGTCATTGACAGGATGTTAAAAATAGTGCATGTCTTTGATTACTGATGAAGATGCTCAGCAATGTAGGCTCCTAGAAGTAATACCTGTCAGCATATCCAACAATTTCAACCAGAACATCTGCTTCTACAACATATCTGAGCCTCATACCTCTCATCTGTGTTCCTCTGTTATAATTACTTTGATAGCATATATGCTTGTTGGATAGACAGGCTGTATGTTGTGTATGAGGTGCTATCAGAAAGTTCCTGGACTGCTGCAAAAACAATATAGTATAAACTTACCTAATCACCTAGCTGAAGTTGTCTCCCTCAAATTATTCTTCTTGGGAGACTATACACTGATCCCAGCACTTCTGCCACTTCTCAAGACATTTCTGGAATCTTCTTTCCAAACATTATCCAGCACACCCTGCAATTCTGCTTGAATCTCCTCCACATTGTTAAAACGCTGCCCTTGAGTGCCATTTTTATTTTTAAGAAGGTAAAGAAGTCATGATGGGACAGATCTGGGGAGTAGGGAAGGTGGGGGACAACTGCCATGTTGTTTTTGGCCAGAAAATGATGGTCTTTCTGGTCTTGAATCAGCAAGTGGGGGCATAGATTTCACCCACTTCATGTTTAAATTTTACTTTGACACAACCTGTAAGAAATTTCCACAATACATGCAACGTCCTGGATATTCTAATGACGATCTTCATGAATCCTTCCTCGCTTTTTCAACTCTAGCATCTGTTTTTGACAGTGATGGATAACCAGAGCAATCATCCTCAACTGATGTTCATCCTGTTTTGAATCAAGAAAACCATTCAAACCACTATGTTTGACTCATTGCTTTTTTGCCAAATGCTTTCTGAATATTTTGTGAGTTTCACTAGCCATTTTACAGAGCTTGAAACAGAATTTCACACACACACACACACACACACACACACACACACACACACACTCACTCACTATTCTTCCTTTTAAAGATTACATTCTGTTATGCAAAAATTGCAACAGCTCATTGACAGTACGACAAAAAACATCAGTAGAATGACCGACCACACTGAAACTCGCCACTATTTCACAAAGGAGTGTACTGCACAGCATGAGCTATACCACTGCTGTATTTCACTCAGGAAGTGTGCAAAACTTTGAGTCCAGGAAAGTTTTGATACCACCTCGTATCTCTGTGAACTGTGATTCACAGAGACATTATTAAGGTTATGCAAGAGTTTTGTCATTGTACCTGTACTTTGAGGTGTTATTATATTGGTTCAGATATGATAAAGAACAGAAACAAATGTTTCAGTAAATCCACATACTGTTTAGTAAGTTTCATGCTTGGGGCTATCTGTCTGACAAAGTTTTATGTTGAATGTACCAACATTTATTTGGCAATTTTTGTTAAGCTTGTTGTTTATCATGTTTCCCAGGTTGTCATTGAAGCATAGTATGGTAGTGTGAGGTAATCTGCAGATAATTAAAATTTTTATTAGCTCAGTAGTATTAGATTTTAGTTGAGCAAGTATAGTTTTTATTAAGCAAACATATGCAGCACTCACCATACCCATCACCTGTATTTATGAAATTTATATAAAGATTAAATTCACTAGCATAGTAAATAGCTGTACCTCCACCTGGTTTATTCTACAGTTGTGGATAGCGGTATACCCAGGTATGTGGAATACATTAGTGAAAGGATGTTTTAACCAGGTCTCTCTTAATATAATAAAAGAAAGTTTGGTATTGTACTCAACCTTTCAATCAATGCTATGATGTTATCATTGTGTGTGCTAAAGGCCTAGGGTTACAGTTGAAGATATGAAAACAGTTGTTTTTATTAGGAAGACTTTTTTAGCAGTGTTGGCTGTATATTTACATATAAGTTTGGTCAGTAAACTGCTGGTTGCAGTATATGTTATTTAAGAAGTTAAGTTCAGGATCAGTATTTGTATACTTGAAAGGAAGATGTATGTAAATCTTGATATTGAGGGAGTAACAATAGAGAGGCATGGGAAGATAACAATGGTAGATATGAAATTAAAAAAAATAAAAGAGAATGCTATAACTAGAGATTAAGATTCATTAATTATTAGACCAATAACCAGAAAAGTGACAATAATGACAAGTAGTAAGTGGTGCAATAATAATACAGTGAGAAATAATGATGGGTTTTTGGCAACAAAGTCTAATACAAAGTTAAATGTATGTTAACAGTAGTGCAATATAAGAATATAATGGTAGTGAATTATATATAATTGGATGTTCACCAATGACTTTGATTATTTGGGGCTTGAAACAATGCTTTCTTACTTTAAGTTTTTTTTTATTTTTTTTTTATTGTGTATGTTAGCCAACACCAGCATATGGATCATGTATAATTGTAGGCTCTTGAATAGAAATATTAGCATTATGAACTGGAATCCCTTTAAAAGTATGTGAAATTATAGCATAACACTTGGCAAAATAAAACAAAAATGTGCTTAACATCATACCATTGGGGTTCACTACCTGGCCATTTCTCACCAAAGTAGAGTAGCTCAAAAAGGGGAAATTCGATCACCA
The DNA here is from genome assembly GCF_038502225.1 of Cherax quadricarinatus. Taxonomy (NCBI): domain Eukaryota; kingdom Metazoa; phylum Arthropoda; class Malacostraca; order Decapoda; family Parastacidae; genus Cherax; species Cherax quadricarinatus. The sequence continues at coordinate 15,860,879 of NC_091329.1, read as the reverse complement.
TCACTTCTAGCCATCTTGTCAGAAGTGAACGAATATTACAATACCAGTGAACCTTTGAAATGCAACATCCCTACCCATCATTGAGAGTGCAAGCACTTTTTGTGAATAAATTAATAATACAAACAGTGAGGCAGCTATACAGTACTTCACACAGAGGTATATGTAAGGGAATCGAAAATCAAGACAACCTAATGGAAAAGCAATAATAACAAAGAATAACTTATAATAGATAACATGAACACAAAAATAGTGTACATTCAGTGCATGTCACTCATTCCAATATTAAACTTTGTTGGTGGTTAAACACCTTTTGACTGATTGTCACATTTATGAATGTGCATAGAATTTATTTCCAACATTTTTAACATCTTGGTAACCTTGCTGTGCATGCCCTACCCCTGAAAAGCCAACTTAAACTTTCCTTGTTTAGCACATGAGCACATCCTTCACATTTGTCTCCACTGCCATTGACTCCTCTCCACCATATAGCTTTCTGTGACCCACATGGGTTGGGCACATTTTCATGAATATAACAATAATCCAGTATTAAAAATAAAAAAGAAATGAACAAATAATAAATTATATGAATATATTAGGAGTGAGTACAGTATAGGCAAATGTTTATGATTTGATGCACTGTTGGAGTGTGAGCAAGGTAACATTTATGAAGGGAATCAGGGAAGGCCAATTAGTCATACTCAAGTGCTGGAAGTGGGAGATACAATGCCTGCACTCTGATGGAGGGTTGAAGCTGTAGCAGTTTGGAGGGTCATCTAAACTGTGATGTCAACACACTTCTAGCAAGACAGTGATTGAATGAATGACTGAAAGTGTTTCCTCTCAATTTAGGTCACCCTGCCTTAGTAGGAGGCAGCCAGTGTGTAAAAAAATTCTTGATATTACAATATCTAGGTAGATGTATATGCATTTCTAATTTGTAAAAAATCTTTTCAATGGCATTTTGAATAATTTACAGCTAAGAAAATTTGTCATCTTTTTAAAACTTTGTTGACAGCATCAGCATCAGTTGCACCAGCTGCCACCACAAGAAGTGAACTTACAGCATAACAGTTGCAGAGAAGCAACAACCACCATTACTACAACCACCAATAAAGCAATGGCAGCAGCCACCACTATCATAGGAGGGACAATAGTAGCAGGCACAACCACCGCCACTACTGAAGGAGGAGTAGCTATAGAAGCAGCCACAACCACCAAAAGTGGAGGAGGGAGAGGAGAAGCAATAGTAGCAACTATGACCACCACCACCACTGAAGAAAGAGCAGTAATAGCAGCCATGACTACCACCACTGAGGGTGGAGCAATAGTAGCAGCCACAACCACCACCACTGAAGGAGAGGCAATAAGAGCAGCCACAACCCCCTCCACCACCGAAGGAGGAGCAATAGTAGCAGCCACAACCACCACCACTGAGGTAGAAGCAGTAATAACAGCCACCACCACCACCACCACCACTAAAGGAGGAGCAGCAATAGTAGCAGCCATGACCACCACTGGAGGAGGAGCAGCAGCCACAACCACACCCACTGCTGAAGGAGCAGCAGCAGCCACAACCACACCCACTACTGAAGGAGCAGCAGCAGCCACAACCACACCCACCACTGAAGGACAAGGAGCAATAGTAGCAGCCACAACCACCACCACTACCACCAGAGGAGAAGCAGCAGTAGTAGCAGTTACAACCACCAACACTGAAGGAAGACCAGTAGCATCAGCAGTAACAGGAAGAAAAAAAAGGGCAACAGTAGAAAAACCTACTGTCACCAGAGAAGCAGCAGTAGCAGCATCAAGAAGAGCAGCAATAGCAGGAGGATTTATAGCTGCCCAAGAAAAAGCAGTAGGAGGAAGAAAAGCAACAGGAGTCACTGCCAGCAGAGAAGTAGCATCAGCAGCAGTAGGTGGAGAAGCAGGGGCAAGAGCAGTCATTGGAACAGGAGGGGAGGCAGTAGCAACAGGAGCAGCAGAAGTAGGTGAAGTAGCAGCAGCAGTAATAGTATCAGGATAAATAGCAGCAGTAGCATCAGGATCAGTAGCAGCAGCAGCAACAACAGTAGTAGCTCAGCAGCAACAGTAGTATCAAATCAGCAGCAACAGCAGCAGCTTCATGATCAGCAGCAGCAGTAGCAACAGCATGATCAGTATCAGTAGCATCACAATCAGCAGCAACAGCCACAGGAAAAGTGCCAGAAGGCAGCAGCTCAGCTGCTACCATCTTTAAAAACACCACCACTGGAGGAGGAGGAGGAGGAAGAGGAGAAGCAAAAGCTGAAGTAGGAAAAAAAAAAAAAGTGCCAGAAATAGAATATTGAAGGTACAGATCTACTTTATCAGTCTTTCTCCATTGCCAGTTTAATGAGATTACAGGTATGCTAATCCAGTCTCCAAAATTAATTAACTGTCTTATATGTCTTGGAAAGTAGATAAGGCAAGAAACTTGTTTTTACATCTCAAAGATCATCTAGGAGTTTTGTTGAATAAACACAGGATTGGTTATAAGTATATTTTAATGTTTGCGAATTTCAACAAGTGTAATTACCTATTTGTAGCTACTGGAGCAGTATTTAATCCATAAAGTTTTCTGAAGATTCCAGTCATTGTAGCACTTACTGCCTCCTTTGATGCTGTATGACCTGTATTTGTATTTGGCAGCTGTTTTGGAATAAAATAATACCTAATCTTGCAAACCATTCCATTGATCTACTGCTCTGTTGGTAAAGCACATTTTTCAAGTGTCCTTGTGGCAGTTCTTCCTCCTTTGTTATGGCAGATAAAGGCATTAGGAATTCTACCTTAATTTTAAGGCATCAGGATACTTCAGTAAGCAGACTTGTGTTTGTATTTGAAACAGCATAATGAAATATAAAAAAATTATCAGTTGTACCATTGTACATGATGTTGAAATTAATACTAGAATGTGGTTCATATTATTACAGGCTTATATAAAATGAGCCTATACAATTTAAGTATATTTGTTAATGTACAGATAACTTAAGACAGAAGTAATTGTGGTGCTTGAAATAGAGATAGTGAGGAATTTACATTAATATATAGTGCTGTATTGTACTATACTGTTTTACCAAGGCAGTGGCTAACAGAATAATAAAAATTAAAGTGGTTCATTAGTAATGAGATGCATTAAAGAAAGTTTTATAAATATGAGCAAGTGTAATGTAGGAGAGACCTGGAGGCATGATTAATGAACAGAGGAAATGTTATTGTAGTGACAGGAATGTCTACATTGTTTATATGGACTCTATTTTTAAATTGGCATTTTTTTTTTGTGTGTGTAAAATTGGCCAAATTAACAGCTACTGTGCACTTTATATAGGGTGGTCGAAATAGTTGAATGGGCAGTTTCGTGTACTCAGGTGATAGAATGGAAGGCATACTAGCAAAATAGATAAGAATATGGTTGAATGGAACAATAAAATTAGCTTAAAATAGGACTCGGTGAATGTAATCGCTGATGCATAAATTGCGCCTGTAAGTTTACGTAAGTTTTCTATTGATTTTGTGTGTGTGTGTGTACTCGCCTAATTGTACTCGCCTAATTGTGGTTGCAGGGGTCGAGACTTAGCTCCTGGCCCCGCCTCTTCACTGATCGCTACTAGGTCCTCTCCCTCTCTGCTTCCTGAGCTTTGTCATACCTCGTCTTAAAACTATGTATGGTTCCTGCCTCCACTACTTCACTTGCTAGGCTATTCCACTTCCTGACGACTCTTATGACTGAAGAAATACTTCCTAATGTCCCTGTGACTCGACTGAGTCTTCAGCTTCCAGTTGTGACCCATTGTTCCTGTGTCCCCTCTCTGGAACATCCTATCTCTGTCCACCTTGTCTATTCCCCGCAGTATCTTGTATGTCGTTATCATGTCTCCCCTGACCCTTCTGTCCTCCAGTGTCGTCGGTCCGATTTCCCTCAACCTTTCCTCGTACAACATTCCCCTGAGCTCTGGGACTAGCCTTGTTGCAAACCTTTGTACTTTCTCTAACTTCTTGACGTGCTTGACCAGGTGTGGGTTCCAGACTGGTGCTGCATACTCTAGTATGGGCCTAACATACACAGTGTACAGTGTCTTGAACGATTCCTTATTAAGGTATCGGAACGCTATTCTCAGGTTTGCCAGGCGCCCGTATGTTTCAGCAGTTATTTGGTTGATGTGTGCCTCCGGTGACGTGCTCGGTGTTATGGTCACCCCAAAGTCTTTCTCCCTGAGTGAGGTCTGTGGTCTTTGTCCACCTAGCCTATACTCTGTCTGCGGTCTTCTTTGCCCCTCCCCAGTCTTCATGACTTTGCATTTGGCAGGGTTGAATTCGAGAAGCCAGTTTCTGGACCACATGTCCAGCCTGTCCAGGTCTCTTTGCAGTCCTGCCTCATCCTCATCTGATTTAATTCTTCTCATCAGCTTCACATCATCTGCAAATAGGGACACTTCAGAGTCTATTCCTTCCATCATGTCGTTTGCATATATCAAAAATAGCACTGGTCCTAGAACTGACCCCTGTGGGACCCCGCTCGTCACAGGCGCCCACTGTGATACCTCTTCACGTACCATGACGTACGTGTGTGTGTGTGTGTGTGTGTGTGTGTGTATGTGTATGTGTGTGTTAGTTACCATTTTGTGTGTGTGTCTGTCTGTCTGTCTCATTACCTTCAGAAAAAGATTCTCTACCATCTCAGAAGATTTTTTTTTTTAAACAGATAATTGAAGTTCATGAATATGGAAGCCTGCAAATTTATAGGGGCATCTTTTGACACGTACGATAACTGAAGAAATAGGCTTCAGTCCTTGAGTTTATACATTAATTAGTTCTGTCAGTGGGTAAGGATGTCTTGTCACTGAAGTGCTCTGAGGACTCAAAGCTCTTGATCTGAAGAATCAAAGCCATTTTTGTCCCTACATTTTCTTGGATTAAACCTGAATACATTATCTCCATCCCCTCCTCCCAGGAAATTTGATATGGCTCATAGCCTATGATATGAAAAAAATGCAATATGGATTTAGAATGCAGCTCAGTTTAACTGATTTGTGACCAAAGTTTTGGAGCTATACACTATATACGTATTTTATTTTACCTTAACAACAATTTCATTGTGAGGCAGTCAAGGTGGAGGTTTATAAGAATAATAATATTGAAGTTGTACATAAAAAAAACAATGTTACAATTAATGGTTCAAGCAGTAATATTTCATGGATTGGGAGATGTTTAATAGGTTAGAGGTCATATAATATAATAACTCATTAGAAGTTGTTTTGGTTGGTTCGGTTAGCATTGAGAGATGAGATGATTTTTAAGCAAAGTCCTAAATTAATAAGTAGTCCAGGGATCCTTTACCAGTTCAGGTAGGGAATTCCAGATCTTCGGGCCCTTTATGTGCATTGCGTTTTTTGCACAGTGTGAGACTGACACGAGGGATGTCGAAGAGTGCTTTATGCCTTGTATCCTCTTCAAGGGGGGCTCCTTGGCGTGGTGAAGAGGCTCTTGGTCTGAGGAAGAAGGCCTGTCGGTCTTCTTCCTCAGACTGAACCTAATTACCCCCCAATCTCCCCTCCCCTATCCCATCCTCCCCTTTTTCCTTTCCTCCTCCTCCTCCCCACCCCTCCCTTTTGCCCTCCCTCTTTTTGGCCTTTGGGATTTCTCCCACAGGCGCGCTAGTTCCTAGGTAGGGGAAAGGATACCGGGGTCTATCCCATTCCGTTGAGGTTCTTGGCGGTGGCGTAGTTTGCCGTGGAATCTGGATCGCCTGGGGATGTCCCGATCCCTCTCCGGTATCCCGGAGTAGCTTTGGGTGTCTTTCGGGCGACGGGTGTATCTCTGGAAGCCACCTTTCGGATTCCGGGGGTGGTGGCCGAAGGAGGTATGCTTTGTGGCGGATATCCGGCCGCCCTCTCTTTTGTCCACCGAAGTAGCTCGGCAGATGTGAGGTTGCTATCTCGGATTGTTAGTTTACTAGCATGATGGGTAGGGTATGGCACGGGTTCCATGCTGCATCTGCGCTACTTGCGGTGCTGAGGTCCTCTTGGGCGCGGAGGGATTTCTGGCCCTTTCATTCCTCCTAGGAACTATCCCTCCCCGGTCCCCCCTTTTTTTATTCTTTTTTTTTATTTTATTTTCTTTTCTTTCTTTTTTTTTCTTAAAAACAAAAAGAAAGAAGTAACCTAACCATGGCAGCCCTAGTCCATGAACCTACTACCCCCGGGCCCCTTCTTGATACCGCACCCTGTTCTGACCCCGCCTCGTCTTTGGACCACTCTTCAGACACTCCTCATGCCTCTGTACCTATTGCCGGTGCTGTTTCCTCACCCACTTCAGGTACTGAGGCCTCGACTGACTCCTTCGATTTATCGGACCTTCTCTCTCCTCTGACTATGCTTCCGGCCTCTCCCTCTACGGTGTGGCAATTTTCAAATCGCCGACCCGTTCCACGTCGGACCAACTCTGGTCCCACGCCTAAACGCCAATGACAATTACCTGCTGATGATACTTCTCCACCTTCTCGTTCTTCTCAGAAACGATCGACACGTCCTTCACTACCTTTCCACGCTCAGTTTCAGACTGAACAATGGACTAAATTCTTCACTTTACGACTGACTTCCTCTACTGCCTATCTTTCTGACCACAGTATTGGCAAGGCACTCCTAAGCCATGTTGGTAAAGATATTTCTTTTCATGCTCTTAAGAGTGGTACTCGCATCATTACCGTACAGAATGCTACCCAGGCTCATGAGCTCTCTCGTCTTTCCCATATCGATACTGTTCCTGTCACTCTTGAAAAACATCATTCCCTCAATTCTTGTAGTGGTACCGTCATTCTGCCCCATACCATAGTTCAACAAAATTTCCAGACATGTGGCACTGACATTCTTGAACAGCTGGAACTCCAAGATCTCCCAATCCTCAAGGTAGACACTTATGTTCTTCCTGCCCGTGGGCGGAGACGATACCCTAGCAATGTGGCTCGTTTAACTTTTGACAGCCGAGAACTCCCATCCTCAGTTTATATAGCAGGACATCGGTTACAAGTTCGAAAGGTGATCCCTACACCACAACAGTGTAGAAATTGCTGGCGATTTGGCCATCCAGCGAAATATTGCAGATCTATCGCCGAATGCCCAGTCTGTGGTGCCGATGACCATTCTAATACGTCTTGCAATCGATCTCCCTCTTTCCTTAACTGTCATGAGGCTCACCCTTCGTACTCTCGCCGTTGTCAAGTCTATTTAAACGAGCAGGAAATCCGTTACCTCAAAGAGACAGAAGGTCTCCCTTATGCCATGTCAGTTTCTCATCTCCGCCTCCAAGGGAGACTCCCACGTGTTTCTTATTCCCATGTTTCAAAACGTCCCCCCACTTCTGGTATCCCATCTTCTACACCCACCTCTGTGGTTACCTCTCCCATAGTCACTCCTGTATCTAATCCTTTTGCTGTCCTCGGCTCAGACGTCCCTACTTCAACGCCTCAGTCTGATCTCGCTTCTTTGAGTTCTCTCTCACAAGCCTCAGTATCGACGAGACCTCGTACGACACCTCCTCCCAATCGTCCCTCTACTTCTCAGAAGTCAAAAAAAGGTCCGTTAACACCTCCTACCCATCTTCCACCTCCTCATTTTACCCTCCCTGTCTCTGTCCCTGGTTCTCCCCCTCTCACTGGCTCAGTTACAAGTGTAGAGGTTCACCCTCCTCCTTGTACTGTACCTTCCTCCCCTGTTCCCTCCCAAGTTTCTTCCTCTTCTGCCACCTCCCAGGTTCCTGCCTCTTCTGTCCCCTGCCACGCTTATCCAGTTCCCTCCACCCTTTCGCCCCCCCCCCCTACCTTGGTACAGTCCAATACAGTTCCAATCTTTACTCATCCTCCCCCTACCATTTCCAATATTGTCTCCCATACGACGTCTCTGAATTCGGAAACACTTGAAGCAATCTCTGAATATATTGCAGAGACCAAACCATCAATGGACACTGATCCACCTTCCGCTCTTTCTCTCTCCTCTGCTCCATCTGCGCAACTCCTTTCTTCACAGCGCACCGTTCCTTCGCTGCTTGAACGTTTTCCACTGCCTCCGCATGTGGACTTTTCTAACCCCTCTAGTCCGTAGGAACCCTTACCTGCGGATTTCAAGTATCTTTATCATTGCCAATCATGGCCTATTTACAGTGGAATATACGCGGCCTCAGGGGTAATCGGGGTGAGCTTCAGATGTTACTCTCCCAGTTTGCCCCTGTTGGTGTTTGCTTACAGGAACCAAAATTACACTCTGCTGTTATTTCTCCCATCTCAGGCTATAATTTATTGTATTCTTCAGATCCTTTTCCTGATGGGACCTTTAATGAAAGTGCCCTTCTTCTACGCACTGATATTCCGTACCATCAGCTATTTGTTCATACTTCGCTGCATTACACAGCAGCCCGTATCCACTTACATAGGTGGTATACGCTCTGTTCTTTATATCTCTCTCCTTCTCGGGCATTATCTATTCCGGATATTGCCTTCCTTGTTTCGTCATTACCGCCACCGATTCTGTTACTTGGTGATTTTAATGCCCACCATTTCCTCTGGGGGGGTCTCACTGTGATTCCCGTGGAATTCAGTTAGAGGCTTTTCTTGCCACCCACCCCCTCCATGTTTTAAATACAGGTACTCACACCCATTTTGATCCTCGGACTCATACTCTCTCTTGCATCGATCTCTCAGTCTGCTCTTCCTCCGCCGCATTAGACTTCACTTGGTCTGTTCTCCCGGACTTACATGACAGTGATCATTTCCCAATCATTCTTACTTCCCCTTCATATTCGCCACCTCTTCACACCCCACGCTGGCAATTTAATCGGGCAAATTGGAACCTTTACTCACACCTAACTGTTTTTAAAGAGGTTCCTTCTTCGTCCTTCATCGATGAGCTTTTACACCTCTTCTCGTCCTCCATTTTCACCGCAGCTTCTCATTCTATACCCCAAACTTCGGGCAGGCTTTCTCAGAAATGCGTGCCTTGGTGGTCTCCTGCTTGTGCTCATGCAGTACGTTTGAAACGCGCTGCATGGGGCAGGTACCGGTACAATAGAACCACAGAGAGACTCCTTGATTTTAAACAGAAGCGTGCGATCGCTCGCCATGTCATCCTTGACGCTAAATGCACTTGCTGGCGAGATTATGTCTCCACCATCACCTCTGCTTCCTCTATGAGTGCAGTCTGGAAAAAAGTACAAAAACTGAGTGGTAAATATTCTCCTGACCCGGCTCCTGTTCTGCGGGTTGCCGGTGTTGATATAGCAAACCCACTAGATGTTGCCAATGAAATTGGCAATCATCTGGTCTGTATTTCTCAGGGACTCCATCTATGCCCCTCATTTCTTTCCTCATAGTCTGCCAGAGAGTTAGCACCCTTGGACTTTTCTTCTCTCAGAGAAGAACAGTATAATGTCCCTTTTACACTTCAAGAACTGGAGGCAACACTCTCAGCTTGTCGATCATCGGCAGCTGGGCCCGACGACATTCATATTCGTATGCTACAACATTTACATCAGTCAGCCCTTGCAGTCCTATTACGCCTTTACAATCTTATTTGGTCACAAGGAGTTCTTCCACAGCTGTGGAAATCCGCCATTGTTCTCCCTTTCCGCAAACCAGGCACTACGGGACATGAAACCTCCCACTATCGTCCCATTGCTCTTACCAGTGCAGTTTGCAAAGTAATGGACCGTCTAGTAAATAGACCTTTAGTGTGGTATTTAGAGACACACAACAGTCTCTCCACTCGTCAATATGGCTTTCGTAAGGGACGTTCTACCATAGACCCCTTACTACGCTTGGATATGTATGTTCGTAATGCCTTTGCGAATAACCACTCAGTTATTGCCATATTTTTTGACCTTGAGAAGGCATATGACACAACTTGGAGGTATAATATTTTAGCCCAAGCCCACTCCTTAGGCCTTCGAGGCAATCTACCATCCTTCCTTAAGAACTTTTTAACTGACAGGCATTTCCGTGTTCGGGTTAATAATGTGCTCTCCCCGGACTTTATCCAAGCTGAAGGTGTCCCCCAGGGATGTGTTCTGAGCACAACACTTTTTCTCCTTGCTATTAATGATTTGGCCTCTAGTCTTCCATCAAATATTTGGTCATCACTCTATGTTGATGACTTCGCTATTGCCTGTGCAGGCGCTGACTGTCACCTCATTACAGTTTCTCTCCAACATGCAGTCGACCGTGTTTCCAATTGGGCCACCACACGTGGGTTTAAATTTTCCAGCACTAAAACCCACCAAATTACTTTGACTAGACGCTCTGTCATCTCCGATCATCCTTTGTACCTCTATGGCTCCCGTATCCCTGAACGTGATACAGTCAAGTTTCTGGGCCTCCTCTTTGATCGTAGGTTATCCTGGAAACCTCACATTACCTCTCTGAAGGCAACTTGTCACAGCCGGCTGAACCTTCTTAAAACTCTTGCTCATCTTTCATGGGGAGCTGATCGTCGAACCCTCCTCCGCCTACATTCCACCCTTATTTTATCGAAACTTGATTATGGTGACCAGATCTATTCAGCGGCATCTCCTGCTACTCTCTCTAGCCTTAACTCCATTCATCACCAAGGATTACGTTTATGCCTTGGTGCTTTTCGCTCTTCCCCTGTCGAGAGCCTCTATACAGAAGCGAACGTTCCATCCTTATCCGATCGCCGTGATGCCCATTGCCTGCGCTACTATGTACGCTCTCATGATCTCCGCAATCCTTCCATTTATAGAATGGTCACTGATATTAGTAGACATTCTTTATTTGTTCGCCGCCCCTGTTTACTCCGTCCCTTCTCTCTTCGCCTTCATTCGCTCTTGTCTTCTCTTCAACTACCACCTTTCTATGTACATGTAGCATCTCACTTTTCCCTACCCCCCTGGAAAGTTCCAGCTGTTCGAGTCTGTTCTTTCTCCCTCCCTTGCTCGAAAGCCCAACTGTTTACGGTCGCTTCCCGCTCTCTTTTTCTTGACCACTTTCACCCTCATTCTCATGCCATTGCTGTGTACACAGATGGCTCTAAGTCTTCTGACGGCGTAGGATTCGCTGCAGTGTTTCCGGACAGCGTCGTACAAGGGCATTTACTATCTTCGGCTAGTATTTTTACTGCTGAATTATATGCCATCCTTACAGCACTTATCCGTATTGCATCTATGCCTGTGTCATCATTTGTGGTTGTCTCAGACTCCCTTAGTGCTTTACAGGCTATACAAAAATTTGATACGCCTCACCCCTTAGCCCTCCGTATCCAACTTTGGCTACGCCGCATCTTTACCAAGCATAAAGATATTGTTTTTTGTTGGGTCCCTGGTCATGTTGACGTACAGGGCAATGAACAGGCAGACACTGCTGCACGGTCAGCAGTACATGACCTACCAGTCTCTTATAGAGGTATTCCATTTACGGACTATTTTGCTGCAATATCTTCCCACCTTCACACCCGTTGGCAACAACGTTGGTCTACTATGCTCGGCAACAAACTTCAATATTAAACCGAGTATAGGTTACTGACCGTCTTCTTATCACCAGTGTCGAGGTTGGGAGACTACTCTCTCCCGTCTTCGCATTGGCCATACTCGTCTTACTCATGGCTATCTCATGGAGAGGCGTCTTGCTCCTCTCTGTGAGAATTGCCAAGCTCCATTATCAGTCAGCCACATTCTTTTGGACTGCCCACTTTATCAACGAGCACGCAGAATTTACCTCTGTCGTCGTCTTTGCTCCGCTGCTCTCTCTTTATCTTCCCTTCTCGCTGATGGACCCACCTTTCATCTGGACTCTCTCATTGACTTTTTGACAACAACTGACTTACTTCACAAATTCTGATACCTTCAGCCCTTTCTACTTCAATCTCTTGCTACCCTCTACCCCCGTACTATCCCCTGCCCCGCTGTTTTCTGTAACCTGCTGATCATCCCTCCCCCTTCTGCCATCCAATACCCTCGCTTCCTTCCCTACCCTGCAGCGCTGTATAGCCCTTGTGGCTTAGCGCTTCTTTTTGATTATAATAATAATATGCCTTGTATTTTGACTGTGCGTTCTGTTGTAGCTATCAAGGAGAAGTTTAAGTAGAGGGTTTATATTAGAGTTTAATGTTCTGTATATGTAGTAGGCACAAAAATAAGAGTGTATGTCTCGTATATTTACCACATTCAGGCTTTTCAAAAGTGGTGGGGGTGTGCTGTCTAGCACAGGAGCTGGCACCTGACAACAGTTTTTTGTTGGGTTATTAAAGGTTTAAAGTGGTTGGCTGTGGTTGATTCTCAGACACAAATACCATAGGTGAGGTAGGGATATATTAGAGTGGTATAGGGTAAGGAGTGTCATTTGGGGTACATAGTATTGTATCTTGGAAAGGATGCCTACTGATTTGGAAATTTTCTTGGATATATGCTGGATGTGAGAATAAAATCCCCCCTTCCCCCACACAGTGTATATATATATATATATATATATATATATATATATATATATATATATATATATATATATATATATATATATATATATATATATATATATACACACACATTAGTTCCCCCAAATTCGCAGGAGTTACGCTCCAAAACCACCCACGAATTTGGAAAAACTGCGAATTCTGGATGCAGTTAAAAATGCCTTTAAATGCCTATTTTTATAGTTAACACCCTAAATATGCCCCCAAAACACTTTAATTTAATTTAAAACTCAGCTTCATACATCACCCTTAAAAAAAAAAACTGTAAAGATGAACCCATATACGTACAGTACTGTATTGTTATGTCTCCCACAGTGCTAGAATGTAAAATACCAATGTTATCCCCATATGTACTGTAATTCATGCAAGCCTGTTTTCTTTGGTATACTGTAATTCATGCAACCCTGTTTTCTTTGGTATACATACGGTAATAATTTAATTTAGTAAAAGTAAAGTTAAATATATGGGTACTCACCAGTATATGGAAATTTTGCTGAATTTGTTAATATTTATGTTGCAAAATTATTAAATTATATTCTTCTTAATATTTAGCATTAAATTGAAACTCGTAAAAAATTATATATTGCCACGAAAAAAGCCAAAAAAAAAATTACGTAAATTTGCAGGGATCTCCGCAAACAATTATTAGTTAGGTTCTAAGGAAAAATCCGCGAATTACTGAAGCCACGAATTCAGAGCTGCGAATTCGCAGGGCTCCACTGTATATATATTAATTAATTAATTTATTTATTTATTAGTTTTAAACTGCATTTCTATGAAATTAATCTTTATTTTAAGACAAGTGTTTTTTGTGCGGACTAACATTTTACAAAACTAATGCTTTTTGTTTGAGTAATATTTTTATGCAAACTACATACTATTTTTTTGCATGACCACTGCTTTTTCTATGAGAGATGCATTTATACTGAATATTTCTTTGGCTTTTATATAGCCAGACTTGAGTACTGGAAATGGGAGGTACAATGCCTGCACTTTAAAGGAGGGGTTTGGGATACTGGCAGTTTGGAGGGATACGTTATGTATCTTTATATATGCTTCTAAACTGTTGTATCTGGGCGCCTTTGCAAAAACAGTGATTATGTATGAGTGAGGTGAAAGTGTTGAATGATGATGAAAGTATTTTCTTTCTTTTTGGGCCACCCTGCCTCAGTGGGAGACAGCCAACTTGTTGAAAAAAAAAAATTTCTTACGACAGATATTCACTCATCTCTGTTGTATAGCACTGTTACGACCCAGACAGGCTTAGCACATTTTTAGGAATAAAATAAAATTTGTGTGTGTTTGTATTGTGCTAAGTCACTAAGTGTTGAAGAATACCAGAGACAGTATGAGAGCTTAAGGCAAAATGGATACTGTAAATCAAATATTGGTATCAGTCAGCAAGCTGGAAAGAATTACCAGTGCACTGAAGAACTATAAACATATTGGACTCTTCCTTGTTGTGGTGAAGGCCTCTTGATCTGAGGAATTGAAGCTTCCCTCCCTTTCCTCGAATTAAAATACAATCAAGCCCCAAGATTTGCAAATTTCCAAATTCTCGTGCTTCAATTATCCAACAGCAAATAGCTTAAATTATTTGCAAATTTTTTGTGGTTCCCATTTTTTTTAATTTGGTGCATGACCCTAGAATTGAAACCTGACCACTGGATGTCTTTCAAAATATGCTTGATAGAGTTCCCCAAACCCAATTCAGTATTAACCAGAGTTAGCAAGATCTGACCTCTGAAACAAAGCTCAAATCTGAAACAAAATTTAATGTGCAAAATTTTGTAGTATTCACTGGTTCTGAATTTGCATAGACCACTATGAACCTCACCCTTGCCATTTTTATGGGGTTTGATTGTAAGCCAACTCTTCCCTCTTCTTTTGGTCTAACTAGCAAGGACATTTTGCCATTTGTCAAAATTTGCTGTGGCTTACAGCCTGTGACTTGGTTTGGACTGTTACAAATGGACTTTGCCTTGTGCTGCTGCTGCTGCTAATGCTGACACCACTGCTGTTGCTGCTGACACTGCCACCGTTGCTGTTGATGCCACCCCTGCTGAAGCTGCCGCTGTCACCACTGCAGATGCACTCATCGGTGATACCGCCAATGCTGATGTCATCATTGCTATCACCACTGCCGTTCCTGCTACTCTTATAAAATTAAGTCCTCTTTGATGGTCCTGCTCTTAATGCAGATAATTTCTATGATTTATTGTTTGCCTCAAATTTTTTGCATCACATGTAACCACATCTCCTACCTTCATTCCTTCTGCTGATGCCCTCTCCTCAGCACTTCAATCTCTACCTTTCTGCCATCTTTTTCACCTCTACCTTGTGGTACTGTATGACCCTATGGATATAGTGCTTTTTCTATGAATATAATAATGTTTACTAGATAGGATCTGTTAAAATATGAGCTTAAGATATATATTACATATATATTACTGTACAGCAATTGGAGTGAAGGACAGATACTAGAAATCTATAAAAGTACTGTAGTAGGAATGGGTTAGGATTTATAGGTTACTAACAAGATAGCTAATGAGTGTGTAAGCAAAAACAAGCAAGTTCAAGGCAATCACAATTGCTTACCAGAGATAAGAATTGTTTTTAATTACTCATTAATCTTTGTAGTTAAGTACTATGCAGTTCATAACTTCAAATAACAATTAATATCATTTAGTCTAAGTACAATACATTGTTTATAATTTTTCATTTGTATTATGTCTTTATATTAACATTCTTATTTTCAGCTCATTTTAAATTACATAATTTGGTAGTGGTATAATAAGTTTATCTATAAGGAAGTATTGGGGTAATAAAGTGATGTTTTAGTAAGATACTGAGAAACTTACCTTACAGGGTCGTATTGAGGAGGGGGATGGGTTGTTTGAGGAGCGTTCGTCAGCATCGGATGATGACCAAGTTGCATCTCTACTTCAAGGTGGGGCAGAGGTATCAAGTGATGAAGAAACCAGTCTGTCTATCATGACACAAGTTATGTTACCTTTCCTAGTGGCAGGTCTGGGAATGGTTGGAGCAGGACTGGTACTTGATCTTGTTCAGGTAAATTTCTTTTAAATAATCCTTCTGTTTTCTATCTTTACCCACTGTACATCATATATGCTTAAGGTGTTCATCATTTATGCTGTAGATGCATTCCATTTTCATGGCTGCTGTAATGAGATCAGTCAGAAAATAAACAAATAATTCCACATAAGAATCTTCAATGTAATTCGTGAACCACATCCATCACGAACAGCAAGTGCATATCACAACCATAGGGACCTGGGTTTGGATTCCCAGGCTGGGCAAGATACACGGAGAAGTCTCCTTACATCTGCTTTCCTCACTTACCTAGTAGTAAATAGGTATATACCCTGGTATTAGCTGATTGTTATGGGTTGCAACCTAGGGTTGATAGTGCACCTTAGAGAGGGCTGGGCTTTGAAATAACCTGAGGTAGGAAAACACATTTACCCTGTAAATTCAACTTTAGAGTTTATATATTGCCAATTTTTAGAAACCTAAAGCATATGGGGAACCAGAATGCCACTTCAGCATCCTGTAACTTTACCACCTGATGTAGCCTGTTTTTGTTAGAAAACATATGTTCAGTACATTTGGTAAAGTAACAGCTAATAAGATATTGGAATAATTCTCTATTACCATTTCCAAAATCCTTTAAAATCCATATTTTCTGACTGCTTTGTATAACAAACAATATGGATCCACAACATCTGCACCAAATATTCATATGCCTGTAATTCAGGCATAGAGTAACTGTTCACTTACCCAGTACAGTACCTTGATTGAGCAAGATTTTCAAAGTACTACTGTACTGGACTTCTTTCTTGGGAAATGTTTGACTGAAATAATTTATATGAAAAACATTACTTTTGTATAGCACAAATAAGCTTTCAATGCCAAAATAAAAAGAAATGGCTAATTGGAACATAAAAAAAAGATGGAGTACATAGGAGATCAGAACAGCTCCAAAAGTGTATTGAGGATTTCTGTTACATGTAATTAAGTGTATATTGTGTGATTGAACTTAGTACTAATGCCATGGATCTGGAACACGTCTACAACATCAGATGACGGACACATGCCTACTAAAGTCAAAATCCTCTCTTTATCTTGCATTCTGGCACATACTTCTCTACTTTACTGACAGTAAAGAATTACTTGCCAAATCTCTCCATTACAGCCTAGTCTCACCAGAATTATGTAATGTATAAATTTCAAGCTGCTTTTCATTAGTTTACCGTCTTAATTATGCTTTAAATGGGTCTATTCTGACTGTAACTGCACCTAAGGATTCACTAATAATCTTTTATTTTTGTTATTATGTCTAGCTTAGTCAACATTAACAAAGGAATTATTAAAACATATGCTATAATCCGTGATATGATTCTTTTCAGCACTGGGATGTCTTCAGAGATGTGAGTGAACTTTTTATCATGGTGCCAGCTCTTTTGGGTCTGAAAGGAAACTTGGAAATGACATTAGCATCACGGCTGTCAACTCATGCTAATCTTGGTCACCTTGATAATAAAGAAGACTGTCTGTCTATGATCATTGGAAACATGGCACTTATTCAGGTCTGTAATTCAGCTACACTCTTTAAATGTGCATATGTATGTATAATATTCAATTACTGTTTTACAGTATAATTGAATATTCTTGCATCATAGCCTGTTTGCATATTTTCTATCAAAAATATCCTTTTGATGTTTTAACTAAAAAAACAAAGAGTTGTATATTCAGAGCTGCTAACATGTACTGTGTAACAGATGGAAATTTTACCTTTTTAATGCTGAACTTCACTGTTTCATTTACATACATTGAGGCATAGGACTGGGGTTATGGAATAAAGAGATACTGTTCTTGGACCATGCAGCGACCAAAATACATCTAGTTATTATATGCTTTACTAAGTACCAGCATGTGGATTAGGTGTAATATTATGCACCCCTATTCTTGTGTGTATATATAAAAAGCAATAAAAAAATAAGATCAAATGAAGGTACTGTACTACAGCTTATGAAAGATTGCTTGAAAATTACGTAGAAATTTTGGTTTTCATAAAACTATCTACTGAACACAAATTCTGTATATGAGTGCTGATAAATAACAGTGCCAAAGTATATGAAATTTTTGCTGAAAATTAAATAAGAATTTTTTGTCATAAAAACATACCAGAAACAAACCCTGTCTATAGTTTTGATTAAATTGGTAAGTAATTACATAACTGTATGTAAACCAGAGTCATACTGAACAACATGGTTAGTGGTTAAGTCATGCATAAGATACATTTTCATGCTGAAATTCTTTACAGTGTCAAGCTATAGTGGTTGGATTCCTGGCATCTGTAGCTGCTGTGGTGATGGGATGGATTCCAGAAGGGCACTTCAATATCCTCCATGCACTGCTTCTCTGTGCTGCTGCTCTCGTCACTGCATCTCTTGCGTCATTAATCCTTAGTAAGGCTAATGCTGTAGTGTGTCAGATTTTATTTATACTGTATTCAAGATTAAAAAATTGCATCATTTACATAATGCATTTCAATATGCAGCCTCTCCTCACTTAACGATGGAGTTCCGTTCCTAAAACCACGTCAGTAAACGAATTCGTCGCTAAGTGAGGAGCATACTATAATGGTAGTGGGTTTGTGTCAGCCATCTTTCATATTGTTTTAATGTCACCTTTGCACCATTTATAACATTTCTAGTATATTTTAAATGTTTATACAGTAGTATAGTCTGTATTGTAATAAACGGAATAGAGGAAATCAGCTCTAATATACATTATTTAGGTACGTATACTGGTCAGAGAGCCATTCGTATGTCCGAGTCGTCAGTAAATGAGTACGTTGCTAAGCGAGGAGAAGCTGTATTGCAATATTGGTTTTTATATCAGCTGTTTCCCTACTGGGAGTGATTTTACATGTTACTGTTTCACAGAAGAATTGAAGGTGAGTTTCTCAATAATTTTTGCTGGTCATCAAATCATGACAGTGATATATTATTGTTTAGTTGAACCACGATACATATGTTGCTATTTCCTCATTAGTGGTAACTATAATTTCTGTAATTATACTCTGTAATATTACTGTATAAGGTGTTACAGACAAATTTCATTAATTTTAAGTTTGTTTACATGAGAAGAATCATAATTTAGAATTGTAATTTAGCCTTTGATGAATGTAGTAAATGTATGTGTGCATTCAAAGAAAGCATCAAAATTTATTGAACCCTTATAGGGTTCAGAGGCCGAATCTCAAGAGCGACAGCCAGGGTCCAAGAATTTAAAAAAAAAAAAAAAATGATTTTTTCTTATGAAATGGTAGAGAATCTTTTTTCTGAAGGTAATAAAACAAAGAGAATGAAATTTGATGGAAAATTGACAAAGTTACGCTTTCGCGAACTTTGATGCATCAGTGATTTTGCCGGCTTTGACTCCCATTTTAGGCCAATTACAATTCAGTTTTCAAGTCATTCAAATTCTTAGCTATTTCACTAGTATTACTTCTGTTTTATCAATTGAACACAAGAAATTGCCCAGTCAACTTTTTTAACTACCCAATAAAATGATTGGAAATTGCTAATTTGGCCAATTTAACACAAAGTTCAGAATATTCCAATTTCAAAATAGGGTTCAGAATAAATAATGCAGACATTCCTGGCACTAGAGTAACATATCCTCTGTTTGTTAGTTACATTTTCAGGCTTTACAAATGAATTCCATTTTGATTTTTAATTCACATAATGAATATTTATTCACACCAAAAAAATAAAAGATTTACTCGTATGCAATGTTGTAATAATTGTATAAATAATTAGCACATTCATGAACGCATGTTAGCCCCATCAGCTAATGCGTATTAGACGCATGACGTCATTTGTTTACTCTTGAACATTCTAACTTTGTGTTCTTTGTTTACAACAGCACTTTGGAACCACTCAAACCTAAGTATGGTAGGGCCCCGCTTTACAGCATTTTGCCTTACGGTGTTCCGCTAATACAAACATTTCAAATTATGACCGAAACTCACTACATGGCTTTCCCCACCTGACTTTCTAATATGGTCACCGCACCCCACCCAGTTTGTTTACATTCTCCTTGAGCACTGCGTCTCTCCATTATGTTTGGAAATTTTCCAAAATTTCTAAGTGTTTTGAAGTTATTTCATGTTTTATATATACTCTGATAATTATACTTATGTATACCTGTACCTAAATAAAATTAGACACTGTGCTGGCACGCAGGTACACATTAAAATTACTAAGAGTGTCTTATTAGTCTTGAGGATGCCATATTAATAATGATCAGTAATAATAACTGAGGTACATTAAATTTCATATATTACATTAATATAAACATTTTCATTACTCCATCTATGATATTTTTCTCAAAATTATATAAAAACATGCTACGTAACATATAAACATGATAAATACACCCCCAACAACAACAACAACAAAAAGAGGAAATGCATTTACAGTATTTATACACACCTGAATTTGAATAAAAATGAGATGTTATTTGTAGATGAACATGTACGCACCAAAACCAGACGTGTTTGTCTGCTTGTTTACATACTCTGCGTCGGAAATAAATGGTATAAAATACTGACACAATGGAAATATAAACACGTAAGCAGTATAATGTGATCCTTTATTGACAATATTTCGCCCACACAGTGGACTTTATCAAGTCACAAACAGATCTACCTGGGTGAAAGGTACATGAGTATTTATAGGATGGAATCAGGTGGTGAATGCTGCGTCAGGTGGAGAAAGCTGCATGTGACCATCTTCTGAGTAGGGTAATAGAGTCTAGGACCTTGGGTAGCTTTAAAAAGAGATTGGACAAGTATATGAATAGACCTTCTGAAGTGTTCCTCCAGTCTTATGTTCTTATGTGGGATAGCAATGAAGAAATTTCTTGGCAAGGGGTTCAGCTATGTTATAGAAGCCATTGTTTTGGTTGAAGTTGTTGGATATACAGATAAGTGATGATTCCAGGATTCTTCAGTAATGAGTATTGTCTTCTCTGGTGATAAATCTTGTGTGTTTCTGTAGTTGATTAAGTGTCCAAGCACTAAGCAAAATAGGGCGGGAGCAATTCAGTAGGTAGTAGTAAATGGGGATAATTGGGAGTATCTGAGAGAACTGGTTAAAGTAATGGTAATATTAAGTGACCAACTGTGGAAAGACAAGAAAGATTAGAATAAAGGTAGGATGTGAGAAGTAGGTTACAATAAGCATTTATACACCTGAGGAGAGTGGAGGGTAGAGAGATTTTGGGAGGTGTTAAGCAAAAATGTTTATGGAATTTTTAACCACACAAGAAAATAGTTATAGGAATAATTGTTATTCATGGAACACAGGCAGGCCCTGCTTATACATCAGGTTAGGTTCTGGGCTACTGCTATAAAATTAAACATAGCCTTTTTTTTTTTTTCAAATGCATATAAAAGTCAGTTAACATATTTACACTATAGTATGTAAAGTGAGCAATAGAACTAGGCTTAAGAAAATGCATATACAGTACACACATTACTTTTTTTTCTTTCTTTCTTTTTTTTAACAAGTCGGCCGTCTCCCACCAAGGCAGGGTGACCCAAAAAAGAAAGAAAATCCCCAAAAAGAAAATACTTTCATCATCATTCAACTCTTTCACCTCACTCACACATAATCACTGTTTTTGCAGAGGTGCTCAGAACACAACAGCTTAGAAGCATACACATATAAAGATACACAACATATCCCTCCAAACTGTCAATATCCAGAACCATTCCTTTAGAGTGCAGGCATTGTACTTCCCATTTCCAGGACTCAAGTCCGGCTATATAAAAATAACCGGTTTCCCTGAATCCCTTCACTAAATATTACCCTGCTCACACTCCAACAGATCATCAGGTCCCAAATACCATTCGTCTCCATTCACTCATATCGAACACTCTCACGCACGCTTGCTGGAAGTCCAAGCCCCTCACCCACAAAACCTCCTTTACCCCTTCCTTCCAACCTTTTCGAGGACGACCCCTACCCCTCGTTCCTTCCCCTACAGATTTAAATGCTCTCCATGTCATTCTACTTTGATCCATTCTCTCTAAATGACCAAACCACCTCAACAACCCCTCTTCAGCCCTCTGACTAATACTTTTATTAACTCCACACCTCCTAATTTCCACACTCTAAATTTTCTGCATAATATTTACACCACACATTGCCCTTAGACAGGACATCTCCACTGCCTCCAACCACCTCCTCGCTGCTGCATTCACAACCCAAGCTTCACACCCATATAAGAGTGTTGGTACTACTATACTTTCATACATTCCCTTCTTTGCCTCCATAGATAATGTTTTTTGTCTCCACATATACCTCAACGTACCACTCACCTTTTTTCCCTCATCAATTCTATGATTAACCTCATCCTTCATAAATCCATCCGCCGACACGTCAACTCCCAAGTATCTGAAAACATTCACTTCTTCCATACTCCTCCTCCCCAATTTGATACCTAGTTTTTCTTTATCTAAATCATTTGATACCCTCATCACCTTACTCTTTTCTATGTTCACTTTCGACTTTCTACCTTTACACACACTCCCAAACTCGTCCACTAACCTTTGCAGTTTTTCTTTAGAATCTCCCATAAGCACAGTATCATCAGCAAAAAGCACCTGTGTCAATTCCCATTTTGTATTTGATTCCCCTTAATTTAATTCCACCCCTCTCCCGAACACCCTAGCATTTACTTCTTTTACAACCCCATCTATAAATATATTAAACAACCATGGTGACATTACACATCCCTGTCTAAGACCTACTTTTACTGGGAAGTAGTTCCCCTCTCTTCTACACACCCTAACCTGAGCCTCACTATCCTCATAAAAACTCTTACTGCATTTAGTAACTTACCACCTATTCCATATACTTGCAACATCTGCCACATTGCTCCCCTATCCACTCTATCATATGCCTTTTCTAAATCCATAAATGCAATAAAAACTTCCCTACCTTTATCTAAATACTGTTCACATATATGCTTCAGTGTAAACACTTGATCTACACATCCCCTACCTACTCTAAAACCTCCTTACTCATCTGCAATCCTACAGTCTGTCTTACCTCTAATTTTTTCAATTATAACCCTACCGTACACTTCCTTACCTTAAATATTTTTATCCTTATCTTAGAGTGAGCGGTGAATACTACATTTATTGTAGGAAGTCTGAATCAGTGAAGAATAGGTATAATTGAAAACTGCTGTATTAGCAAAATGCTGTAAAGCAGGGCCCTCCTGCATTATGGTAGGTCAATTTGAAGAGCCAGTGGTAAGTGATAATGGAGCCCTCCAATTGGATGTGTATAGAAAGAGGTTTGATAATAGAAAATATTTATTTTAAGAAAAAGGATAAGTATATGAGATTTGATATAGTGTGCAGTGACAGCAGTTTGGTAGGCTATGTACTGTATTTGTACTGGCAAGTGAAATTGAGTTAAACTAAATGAAAATATTCTTAGTAAAAATAACTACGTGAAATCAGAGATGGAATATTATTGCTGTGAAAAATTTCTTCCATTTTAACATGATTGTCTGGGAAAATAGGTTCTGAGATCCAAACAGTTGACTTAGGAATGATTGTCATTTAGTGGAGGATCTACTGTATTTGAGTGTGATTTACAGATATTAAAGGCCTTTTTTTTTTAACACTGCTCATCTACCAAGGTAATGTGACCCCCCCCCCCCCCAAAGAAAAAAAAAAAAAGAGGAAATGCATTTACAGTATTTATACACACCTGAACTGTCATATCTGGGCACCTCTGCAAAGACAGTGACTATTTATGAATGGTGGTGAAAGTGTTTCTGTTTTTTTGGGTCACCTTGCCTTGGTGGGAGATGGCCAACGTGTTTAAAAAAAATACATACAGTATTTACATAGTACAGTACTATATACTGTATATTAAAGGCTGATCATTTTACAAGAGTTATACTGTGGTAGATAGTACACAAAGCAAAGTCAAAGCAAAGTAACATGCAAAAGTGAAACCTTATGCTAACCAGTGATACACCTGCAGGGTCCTGACATGAATCTGATTGACTGCTTTATACACATTTAATTTACATTAATTTACATTATATTATATTAGCAGTTTGGAGGGATATGTTGTGTATCTTTATACGTATATGCTTCTAAACTGTTGTGTTCTGAGCACCTCTGCAAAAACAGTGATTATGTGTGAGTGAGGTGAAAGTGTTGAATGATGATGAAAGTATTTTCTTTTTGGGGATTTTCTTTCTTTTTGGGTCACCCTGCCTCGGTGGGAGACGGCTGACTTGTTGAAAAAAAAAAAAAATTACATTTCAATTATTTCATTCTTAAAAATTGTATATCGTCAGGTACAATCATGGTGGGAGTTATTCTTGCATCAAGAAAGTGTAGCATCAACCCTGACAATGTTGCTACTCCTATTGCTGCATCTCTCGGAGATTTGACAACACTTGGTTTATTGGCTTGGATTGCCTCAGTACTGTATGCTTCAAAAGGTAAGGGTCTGGATATGAGTCTTATCATATGATAAAATGGAATTCCGTCACACTCATTACTGTCTTGTTGATTTAAGATATAAGACGTGTAGGACATAGGTAATGTACTGTACAGCATATATAGAGGTAAAAAATTGCCTACAAATTACATATGTATTTATGAAAAATTTCAAAAAGGTTCCAATAGTTTTCTGAATACTGACTAATGGTTGAATGACTAAGTATAATCACAGTGAAAATTATAAAGCCAGTGAAACCTCAGTCATGGATTAAACACTATACTTTCAATAATCCTAGGTAGTGGACGAGTTTGGGAATGTGTGTAAAGGTAGAAAGTTGAAATTGAACATAGAAAAGAGTAAGGTGATGAGGGTATCAAATTATTTAGATAAAGAAAAATTGGATATCAAATTGGGGAGGAGGAGTATGGAAGAAGTGAATGTTTTCAGATACATGGGAGTTGATGTGTCGGCAGATGGATTTATGAAGGATGAGTTTAATCATAGAATTGATGAGGGAAAAAAGGTGAGTGGTGCACTGAGGTATATGTGGAGTTAAAAAAACGTTATCTATGGAGGCAAAGAAGGGAATGTATGAAAGTATAGTAGTACCAACACTCTTATATGGATGTTAAGCTTGGGTGGTAATTGCAGCAGCGAGGAGACGGCTGGAGGCAGTGGAGATGTCCTGTCTAAGGGCAATGTGTGGTGTAAATATTATGCAGAAAATTTGGAGTGTGGAAATTAGGAAAAGGTGTGGAGTTAATAAAAGTATTAGTCAGAGGGCAGAAGAGGGGTTGTTGAGGTGGTTTGGTCATTTAGAGAGAATGGATCAAAGCAGAATGACATGGAAAGCATATAAATCTATAGGGGAAGGAAGGCAGGGTAGGGGTCGTCCTCGAAAGGGTTGGAGAGAGGGGGTAAAGGAGGTTTTGTGGGCGAGGGGCTTGGACTTCCAGCATGCGTGCATGAGCATGTTAGATAGGAGTGAATGGAGACGAAAGGCACTTGGGACCTGACGATCTGTTGGAGTGTGAGCAGGGTAATATTTAGTGAAGGGATTCAGGGAAACCGGTTATTTTCATATAGTCGGACTTGAGTCCTGGAAATGGGAAGTACAATGCCTGCACTTTAACCTCATCCTTCATAAATCCATCCGCCGACACGTCAACTCCCAAGTATCTGAAAACATTCACTTCTTCCATACTCCTCCTCCCCAATTTGATATCCAATTTTTCTTTATCTAAATCATTTGATACCCTCATCACCTTACTCTTTTCTATGACTTTCAACTTTCTACCTTTACACACATTCTCAAACTCATCCACTAACCTTTGCAATTTTTCTTTAGAATCTTCCATAAGCACAGTATCATCAGCAAAAAGTAACTTTGTCAATTCCCATTTTGAATTTGATTCCCCATAATTTAATCCCACCCCTCTCCCGAACACCCTAGCATTTACTTCTTTTACAACCCCATCTATAAATATATTAAAGAACCATGGTGACATTACACATCCCTGTCTAAGACCTACTTTTACTGGGAAGTATTCTCTCTCTCTTCTACACACCCTAACCTGAGCCTCACTATCCTCATAAAAGCTCTTTACAGCATTTAGTAACTTACCACCTATTCCATATACTTGCAACATCTGCCACATTGCTCCTCTATCCACTATCATATGCCTTTTCTAAATCCATAAATGCAATAAAAACTTCCCTACCTTTATCTAAATACTGTTCACATATATGCTTCAATGTAAACACTTGATCTACACATCCCCTACCCACTCTGAAGCCTCCCTGCTCATCCGCAATCCTACATTCTGTCTTTCCTCTAATTCTTTCAATTATAACCCTACCGTATACTTTTCCTGGTATACTCAGTAAACTTATTCCTCTATAATTTTTACAATCTCTTTTGTTCCCTTTCCCTTTATATAAAGGGACTATACATGCTCTCCGCCAATCCTTAGGTACCTTCCCCTCTTTCAAACATTTATTAAACAAAAGTACCAACCACTCCAACACTATACCCCCCCCCCCCTGCTTTTAACATTTCTGTCATGGTCCCATCAGTTCCAGCTGCTTTACCCCCTTTCAGTCTACGTAATGCCTCATGTACCTCCACCACACTTACATTCTGCTCTTCTTCACTCCTAAAAGATGGTATACCTCCCTGGCCAGTGCATGAAATTACCGCCTCCCTTTCTTCCTCAACATTTAAAAGTTCCTCAAAATATTCTCGCCATCTACCTAATACCTCCCTCTCCCCATCTACTAACTCCCCTACTCTGTTTTTAACTGACAAATCCATACTTTCCTTAGGCTTTCTTAACTTGTTTAACCTTTTACCGGGCCTCTCCCACTCTTTCATCTGCTCTCCTTTTGCACTCTCTCACCACTCTCTTCACCTTTCTTTTACTCTCCATATACTCTGCTCTTCTTATGACACTTCTGCTTTGTAAAAACCTCTCGTAAGCTACCTTTTTCTCTTTTATCACACCCTTTACTTCATCATTCCACGAATCACTCCTTTTTCCTCCTGCCCCCACCCTCCTATAACCACAAACTTCTGCCCCACATTCTAATACTGCATTTTTAAAACTATTCCAACCCTCTTCAACCCCCCCACTACTCATCTTTGCACTAGCCCACCTTTCTGCCAATGGTCGCTTATATCTCGCCTGAACTTCCTCCTCCCTTAGTTTATACACTTTCACCTCCCTCTTACTTGTTGTTGCCACCTTCCTCTTTTACACATGTACAAGCATATATATACACATCCCTCTGGGTTTTCTTCTATTTTCTTACTAGTACTTTTTCTTGTTTATTTCCTCTTATCTCCATAGGGAAGTGGAACAGAATTATTCCTCCGTAAGCTATGCGTGTTGTAAGAGGCGACTAAAATGCCAGGAGCAAGGGGCTAGTAACCCCTTCTTCTGTATAAATTACTAAATTTAAAAAGAGAAACTTTCGTTTTTCTTTTTGGGCCACCCTGCCTCGGTGGGATACCGCCGGTTTATTGAACGAAGAAGACTTTCAATAATATGCTTTATTGATTTTTTCTTCTTTTTTTCTTTTAATCTCAGAGTCTGATATATGGTTGTCCCCATTGATTGTTGTTTGTTACCTACTCTCCTTGCCGTTGTGGGTATGGCTTGCTGCTCGCAACAAGCACACTAGGGAGGTTCTTTACTCAGGATGGACTCCTGTCATCTCAGCTATGATGATTTCCAGGTGAGCATAATCTTTTAAGGATTTTTTGGATTCTTTCATGCATTGCTGTATGTACATAAGGAAAACACATGAGTATTATGGTTCATTAATCTTTTAAAAGGAAGACAACAAGCCAACCATAATATGAGTCATTAAATGCAACTTGAAATATAAGACATAAAAAATCATCAGTAATTAACCTCAGCAAATCGATGGTTTGCTTATACACAAGCCACTGTATTCAAACATGGGGACTCCAACTATAGAAGAATAGAAAATGTAAATTTTTTTTTTTTTTTTTTTTCAATAAGTTGGTCGTCTCCCACCAAGGCAGGGTGACCCAAAAAAAGAAAGAAAATCCCCAAAAAGAAAATACTTTCATCATCATTCAACACTTTCACCACACTCACACATTATCACTGCTTTTGCAGAGGTGCTCAGAATACAACAGTTTAGAAGCATATACGTATAAAGATACACAACATATCCCTCCAAACTGCTAATATCCCAAACCCCTCCTTTAAAATGTAAATGCTATCATTTTTTCCCCTTTCAAGTTAATGTATGAGGTTGCCAAATAATTTTTCTAAACATTGAATAAAAAGTATTGCACTTTAAATCAAAGGAAGTCATAAATGTGTAAACCAGTACCTGTTGAAGCTATTTAGCAAGAAAAGTGCTCAACTTAAACTATGCTCTGGTATGACACAGCTCTTGGGACTGTGTGCCTAGAGATTGGACAGTAGAACAAATTTACTCCTTCTTTTGAAAATAAAATAAAAGAAGTCCTTGCTTTGTAACTGACTTGACTGGAAATTTAAGAAGATCAGATGAAAAATAAATATGGCTAAAACATATAGCAAGCTGTGTGGGATATTCCAATGTTACACAAGGCTTGTGAATACAGTTCAGTACAGCAATGTACTGTAATTCAGTAGTACAGCATGTACCTTCCTCTAAATTGGATTGTGTTAAATATTATTAATATACATGAATTGAAGGAAGAACTGTAGATTTTTCAAAGTGATTTAGTAGATTTAAAGTAACTGTAATGAAAAATATTTATTGGCAGTTTAAAGACACTATACACCTGTAGGTTTTAGAAGAGCACTGAAGACAATTCATATGTTAAAATTAATTGATTTTAGGGTGGAATATTTTATATGCTGTTCATCATCTCTTCACTGTATATCATTGTATACCTGTGATGCACAATACCTGCAACCAGTTTCAGAAGTTTTTCTACTCTTGCATCCCAACTTGGGGATATGCTTTCCTGCTGTTTCCCTTATCAACCAGGCTATTACTGTTCGTGGCCCACTGAACCACAAAGTAATTACATTCTGGTTGCTCTGGCAATTGGCAGAGGAAGTGATCCAGACACCTCTTGAAAACTTATACACTTGTTTTGGCAATGTTTCTGATATATGCTATTCGCAGGTCAAATAGTCTTGGGCCATGAATGTTGACACAGCGTTTCAATTATTATTTCCATATCACTCCTACTTTCATTGGGTCTATTTTATACTTCTTACCATATAGTATATCACTCTTGTACATTGATATTGTATTATGCACATTTGGGGCTAGGCCTTAAAGCATCTTCCATGTATATATTATCAGGTATCTCTATCTTCTTCATTCCAGGGAATACATT
The DNA here is from genome assembly GCF_038502225.1 of Cherax quadricarinatus. Taxonomy (NCBI): domain Eukaryota; kingdom Metazoa; phylum Arthropoda; class Malacostraca; order Decapoda; family Parastacidae; genus Cherax; species Cherax quadricarinatus. Next base: position 15,831,942 of record NC_091329.1, on the reverse strand, counting down.
CCACTAACATGGAGGTTAAAAATATCTGAAATGTTGAAGATTTAGGTGAAGTCAAATGTTAATCAGTTTGTGGTTAGTATTTGCTATCCTGGATTTGTTTCACCAGTGATTCACATGGAATCAATTTATGATTAGACTTGTAACAGTTCTAACTATTCATGTACTGTAGTTACTAGCATAGATTGTATAAGATATCACAAAGGGATGCTAGAATATGGGGTAATGTGTTATACATATCTATGTATAGCCTCTGTGGTCAGTTTTTGTTACCAAGGTCTCATTCACTAAATACAATTATTCCATGATAGTTATATATTTTACTACTTATTTTTTATCTTTTGAAAGGTGCTATTGAAAGAGTTTTAAAGCAATATAAAAATTCTATATGCAACTGCAAAATCGTAAACTTGATGAATATTTGTAATGTATTATTAAATAAAAAATACTTATACAGTGGACCCCCGGTTAACGATATTTTTTCACTCCAGAAGTATGTTCAGGTGCCAGTACTGACCGAATTTGTTCCCATAAGGAATATTGTGAAGTAGATTAGTCCATTTCAGACCCCCAAACATACACGTACAAACGCACTTACATAAATACACTTACATAATTGGTCGCATTCGGAGGTGATCGTTATGCGGGGGTCCACTGTACTGTACCATGTACAGTGGTACCCCGAGTTTCGGCCATAATTCATTCCAGAAGGCTGTTCGAGTGCCATTACTAAACGTATTTGTTCCCATAAGGAATAATGTAAATTAGATTAGTCTGTTTCAGACCCCAAAAATACTTACAAAAGCAAGCACTCGCAATAATACACTTACATAATTGTTCGAGTTGGGGGCGGTACGAAACTCGGGGTGCCACTGTTTGTACCTGTTTTATTTTGTATAGATTTGTTATTCACTTTCTCAGTCCCTAGGATATCTAGCTTAAAATCAGATAATTAAAATTATCATTACATTTCAGCATGGGAGGGCTGATTTTAGATTTTACCGTGTCCAACTACAAGGGTATAGCCGTATTCCAACCTGTAATCAACGGTGTGGGTGGAAACCTAGTAGCAGTACAAGCATCCCGTATCTCTACTGCTCTCCATGCTGCAGCTCCATTAGGCAAGATGCCAAAGTTTGTGGCTGAAATTTGCATTAATCCCTGTTCTGCATTCTGTGCTAGGGGTAAGTCTGATAACATAATTTTTGACGTTTTTCTGAAGCTTTTTCAGCCAGCTGTATGTATATTGTTTTAATATAGTAGCCTGTTTTAAATACCATGCAGATTGCTTTAAATGTATACAAATTATTATAGAGGCATTTGATCTAATTTTCATTTGAATATTTATTTCTGTATAGTATTCCAGTAATTATAGCTCCCAGTTATTTATCTCATATTTCATGTAAAGACAGAAAAATCTCTAGGATGTCTCTTATAAATATGTATAACTGTTATTTCTGTTTCACTACATTTCCTAAGACCTCTGTATTTCCAGTTTTCCTTCTAAAAAGAAAAAGGCTGTCTTTCTTCACTTTATCCTCTTATCATAAACATCTATTTTGCATACACACTAAAACATAGTTCAGTTACTTTTTCAGTGTATTCTTTTTTATTTAGCTGTTTTTACTTTACTGTTTATGTGAAGCTTGTACGGAGTCATTAATCTATTATGTTTATACACAGCTGGTCATCCTCGAACTGCAAGGGTTCTCTTACTTCTGGTGGTGCCAGGGCATTTAGTTTTCATGTACACCATCTCATACCTAAAAGCTGGCCACACTTCCCTCACTCCAATATTTGTTGTTACATACCTGCTGGCTGCATTCTTACAGGTAAGAATTGACTGTATTACCCATTTTAGAAATGAGACTATTTTTGGTAAGAAAGATACATAGAAAATAATTTTTTCTTCTTTATCAAACCAGCCATATCCCACCAAGGCAGGGTGACCTACAAAGAAAAACAAATGTATACAGGAGAAGGGCTTACTAGCCCCTTGCTCCTGGCATTTTAGTCGCCTCTTATGACACTCATGGCTTACAGAGGAAGAAGTCTGTTCCACTTCTCCATGGAGAAGAAAATATTTTTTTTTTTTTAACAAGTCAGCCGTCTCCCACCAAGGCAGGAAATTAAAAATTATTATGAAGAAATTACAAATGAAGAAATTAGTCACAAGAGAATAAGTAAGACCAAATGCAGTATATAAGAATATTAAAATCTGGCATGGATGAGCAATGAAAAATGAGAAAGTGAAGATTAAGAAATGAAGGCAATTTAACCCTTTCAGGGTCGAGAGGCCCTCTCCTAAACTTGTTCTCAGGGTTGAAAATTTTTCAAAAAAAAAAAAAAAATTATTTTTTCTTGTGAAATGATAGAGAATCTTTTCCCAATCATATTTTTTTTTTTTATTATCACACTGGCCGATTCCCACCAAGGCAGGGTGGCCCGAAAAAGAAAAACTTTCACCATCATTCACTCCATCACTGTCTTGCCAGAAGGGTGCTTTACACTACAGTTTTTAAACTGCAACATTAACACCCCTCCTTCAGAGTGCAGGCACTATACTTCCCATCTCCAGGACTCAAGTCCGGCCTGCCGGTTTCCCTGAATCCCTTCATAAATGTTACTTTGCTCACACTCCAACAGCACGTCAAGTATTAAAAACCATTTGTCTCCATTCATAATGACACCAAAAATATGAAATTTGATGGAAAACTTACGGAATTATGCTCTCACGAAGTTAGTGGTCTCACCAATGTTTACGCATCGGCGATTCTGCCCACTTTGAGCCCTATTTTTGACCAATTCCTGTGTACTAGTCGACAAAAATCATATTTATTTTGCTAGAACTCCATTTTTTCTATCGAATGAGTACAAGAAACTACCCATTTACCAGTTTCAACTATCCAATAAAGTGGTTAGAAATTGGCAATTTTGCCAATTTCACACAAATTTCAGAAGATGTCAATTTCCAAATAGGGTCCAGAATAAACAAGAAAGACATTCCTGGCACTAAAATAACAAGTTCTCTGTTCGTTAGTCACGTCCCCAGGCCCCTCTTATATTTCTTTTGCTTACCACTTTGAATTTTTATTCTTACAAAAAATAGAAGATTTACTGTTATGCAGACTACTGCATTAGTGTAGAAATGGTATAAATAATATCAGCGCACTTGTGAAAGAATATTAGACTCAGCAGTTGACGTGTATTGAACACTTGGCATGATTTGTTTACTTTTGAACTTTGGTAAAAATTGATAATTTCTGCTACTTTGAGCTCAATTTCAAGGTACTTTTCATTGTGAAACCAGTCAAAATCATCTCAATTACTGAAGGAGGGGTGTTAATGTTGCAGTTTAAAAACTGTAGTGTAAAGCACCGTTCTGGCAAGACAGTGATCGAGTGAATGATGGTGAAAGTTTTTCTTTTTCGGGCCACCCTGCCTTGGTGGGAATCGGCCAGTGTGATAATAATAAAATATTGTAATATGTCTTCCATTCTATAAAATGAGACCAGAAAAACTAGAATACAACCATAAATACCATACGAAAATACAGTGCAAAGTCGCTGTTTTAATCCAAGAACATGGTCAAAGTTTTTTTTTTTCTCATTACGCACTGTGTGCTGCAGGATTTTTTTTATACTGAGCACACTGACCACATAGACCCATTCTTTCATTTGTAGGCCTACCAGCTTTCTCTCGCTAGATTTGAAGGCGCTAGAATTTAGACGTACTAGTACGTCAATAACCCTGGTGTGTAAGCCGTACTAGTACGTCGAAAACCCTGAAAGGGTTAATGATTTATTAACCTCTTAACCATGTGTCATGAATATTTGGGCTGGGGTCCATTCGGTGTCCCCTGTAAATTTATGCAAAGTTTTCATGCCTTCAACTTTGCCTCCCACTTATATTTTATGCCTCAGTTCAACTCTTTGGGTGTCCTAGCACCATATCTCACCTAAGAAAAAATGTTGGTATAGGGAGGTAAATGCAGTGCAAGTGTCCTTATTTAGGCTTGTGTACATAGTAGACATTTTTACAATGGCTTTGAGGGCACATGGATATTATAGCCACATAAAAGTACATACAGGGTATGTATATGTGATTTATTTCCATGTGTTGAGAGGTATCACACCCTGAATCAGTTGTAGTATCATTTTTTTTTTTCCATCAAACTGGCCGTATCCCACCAAGGCAGGGTGACCCAAAAAGAAAAATGAAAGTTTCTCTTTTTAAATTTAGTAATGTATACAGGAATGGGGTTTACTAGCCCCTTACTCCCGTCATTTTAGTCTCCTTTTACTGCATGCATGGCTTACGGAGGAAGAATTCTGTTCCATTTCCCAATGGAGATGATTCCTTTATACATATGTTAAAAGACAAAGCACTCAGAGAAATAGAAAAAACAGTTATTTGTACCAGTCTGTATTGTACTTCTATGTGGGGGCTATGTCAGGCTGTACATCTCTCCGTGCTTCAAAAGTACATTATACATTTGATACAGGATTAGTTCACATTATTGACATACTTTATAGAAAGTCCCCGAATATGCAGAGCATTTTGGGCAGCCTTAAAATTAACTTATAACTACTGGGATATTGTTAAATTAGTTGGTTTACAAGAACGTTAGAGTTTAACATAGCATTTCGGGCAAGCTTAGGCTATACCATACTTAAAGTTTACGTAGTTTTATTTTTAATTATTTCTTTAAGGGCCTAATACACTGTATTAATAGGATCTTAAAAATAGATAAAAGTTACAAGTTAATTTGTAAAATAAAAGTTAAAAATATTGGTTTTAACAGAGTGAGTGGTATGAGTTAATTAAATTACAATACAAAATACAATGATACAGTATATGTTCTACGAGAATTATTTCAGCAGACATAGATAGAAGAAGTACAAAGAAAATATTGTGTGTTACACAAGAACAGGTCATCTATATGATTAAGACCGTGTCAGAAGATGTATTTGTCTGTTTCCCGACAAATAAAACAATAAATACTATGTAAAATTATTAGAGCAGTAGCCATGTCTGGAAGAAGGGACAAACAATAGTATAACGAGACATGATATTATTAGAGATACCAAGTTCACGAGCTGTAGCAGAAAAGTTTTGGATTTTTTTGTGGGATAAATATATGTATGTATTACATTTTATCATGATGACAGTGTTTATTAAGAAAAAATTATATAAGTTGTATTTATTGTTAGTGAATAAGCTTAAAGAAAAATCTAAGAAGCTTTTTTACTATTTTTATTGCACCTATTGTAAAATTTGAATAGAGGATAGGATGAGGGTTATGCACATGGACACAGTAATATTAATGGTAAACTTTTCTGAATATGATTTAGACTTGTCAAACAGAAGCTAATGTTTTAATTTTCAACTATATACAGATGCCCCCCAACTTACGAATAAGTTACGTTCTAGAAGGCTGTTCATATCTTGAATTGTTTGTAAGTCATTATTTTACAATTTTTCTATTGTTATGATTATTATTATTATTGTTTTTAATATTTTTTTTTTCAACAAGTCGGCCGTCTCCCACCGAGGCAGGGTGACCCAAAAAAGAAAGAAAATCCCCAAAAAGAAAATACTTTCATCATCATTCAACACTTTCACCACACTCACACATTATCACTGTTTTTGCAGAGGTGCTCAGAATACAACAGTTTAGAAGCATATACGTATAAAGATACACAGCATATCCCTCCAAACTGCTAATATCCCAAACCCCTCCTTTAAAGTGCAGGCATTGTACTTCCCATTTCCAGGACTCAAGTCCGACTATATGAAAATAACCGGTTTCCCTAAATCCCTTCACTAAATATTACCCTGCTCACACTTCAACAGATCGTCAGGTCCCAAGTACCATTCGTCTTCATTCACTCCTATCTAACACACTCACGCACGCTTGCTGGAAGTCCAAGCCCCCGCCCCCAAAACCTCCTTTACCCCCTCTCTCCAACCCTTTCGAGGACGACCCCTACCCCGCCTTCCTTCCCCTATAGATTTATATGCTTTCCATGTCATTCTGCTTTGATCCATTCTCTTTAAATGACCAAACCACCTCAACAACCCCTCTTCTGCCCTCTGACTAATACTTTTATTAACTCCACACCTTTTCCTAATTTCCACACTCCGAATTTTCTGCATAATATTTACACCACACATTGCCCTTAGACAGGACATCTCCACTGCCTCCAACCGTCTCCTCGCTGCTGCATTTACCACCCAAGCTTCACATCCATATAAGAGTGTTGGTACTACTATACTTTCATACATTCCCTTCTTTGCCTCCATAGATAACCTTTTTTGACTCCACATATACCTCAACGCACCACTCACCTTTTTTCCCTCATCAGTTCTATGATTAACCTCATCCTTCATAAATCCATCCGCCGACACGTCAACTCCCAAGTAACTGAAAACATTCACTTCTTCCATACTCCTCCTCCCCAATTTGATATCCAATTTTTCTTTATCTAAATCATTTGATACCCTCATCACCTTACTCTTTTCTATGCTCACTTTCAACTTTCTTTTTCTATGTTCACTTTCAACTTTCTACCTTTACACACATTCCCAAACTCATCCACTAACCTTTGCAATTTTTCTTTAGAATCTCCCATAAGCACAGTATCATCAGCAAAAAGTAACTGTGTCAATTCCCATTTTGAATTTGATTCCCCATAATTTAATCCCACCCCTCTCCCGAACGTCCTAGCATTTACTTCTTTTACAACCCCATCTATAAATATAAATAATAATATATTATATTATCATTATTATTATTGCTCTCCATGGGAAAGTGGAACATAATTCTTCCTCTGTAAGCTATGCGTGTAGTAAGAGGCGACTAAAATCCCAGGAGTAAAGGGGTAATAAGCCCCTCTCCTGTGTAAATTACTATATATTTAAAAAGAGAAACTTTCGTTTTTCTTTTTGGGCCACCCTGCCTCGGTGGGATACGGCCAGTTTGTTGAAAGAAGACGAAGATGATTATTATTGCTCTCTCTCTCTGCGCTGTTGTTCATTGAAAACTTAGACAATACTGTACAGTACCAGTATTGTACAGTTCTTAATACTAAAGCATATTTTAATAATAAATACTGTAATAAAAAACTTGTTACCTTTTTAATTGGTACAATAAACCTGGGATGATGTTTGTTTGCATGTCCGAATGTTCATAAGTAGGGTAACATCTGTATTAAGATGATTGCTTATGA
>NC_091329.1:15769713-15819713 GCF_038502225.1 Cherax quadricarinatus | reverse complement strand
AGTGATTGAATGAGTGACTGATTTTTTTTTTTTTTTTTTGTCAGGTCACCCTACCTCAGTGGGAGACAGCCAGAGTGCCTAAAAATGTCTAAATATTGCTTTAATCTATTAAGAGTGACAGTCATTAGAAAGAATATCCAAAAAGAAAAGACTTGAGAGTGGGAAAGTATTGAATACATTTTAATTGAAATGATATGGCTAGTTTTCAATTTAGGGATTGTTGGATGAGCCCTTAAAAATGGGCAGTGCCAAAATAACTTGTACATAGTTGAAGCTATTCATGAGATGCCTTATGGTGAAAACGTATAATTATATCTTGTGATTTTAAGGGTTCAACTACACACATTTGCAAAATCTTCCTTCACTTAACCCTTTACTTACATTCCTGCCATTTATTTTCCTCTTCCAGTTTACACCCTATTTCTTTTGCATCTATAACTACAACAGAAACATTTAATTTCTTAAATTTTATACACAATCAGTTTGTCTAAAAATTGGCATTTTACTTAATTTTTATTTTAATGTAACACTTTTTTATTCTCCCTACTCGGTTATTTTTGTCTTATTTTTTATTTAGGATGTATAACTTTTAGTCTGTTGACCATTACATTCATTAGATCATCAACTCTGTCCTAGATAAATGCATTGATAGAGTATATAGCTGTTTCCAGTCATTCCTTTATATAATATGAACTGTAATGATTGTTTAATGGCATTAGTTACAATGACTAGCTTTACTCCCACTGCACTTCTGTATTGTATTTAAGGCTCTTACCATGACAGTAGTTAAACCAGTTTGTTTCAGACTACTTAGGTTGTGCTCCTGAAAGTTTGTATATGGATGTCCATTATACAGTACTCTGTATTTTTTCATACCTATATTTCACTATATAATTTTTTAAGAGCTTATCAGAATGAGTTTTCTATGCATATAGTGCTGCACTTTGAGTTACATGAAGGACAATATTTGGGAGAAACTTAATAATTAATTAAGCAATTCAGTAAAACTTTTACATTAAGTGCAATAGGTCCCCAACTTCTGATATTTTGCATTCATAATATTGGCAGTTTGGAACTAATTAATTACTTACAAATGTTGATCTGAAATACCAAATATTGCAAACATTAAAACAAAAATTATTTTAAATAATTTTTCCATTTTTACCAAACACATTCATATATTGTGTATGTTCATTTTATGCACGCGTGGAACTCACTTTTCTTTACATTATTGTCTAGTGCTGCCAGAGAGCATAGAGAGAAGAAGGCCAAGACATCTGGCTGGTGCTAAATTAAGGAGGACCAGGGATGATTGATTACTCTGGGTGGCAGGTGGGGTGCCAGAGAGCTTGGGGAGGGGAAAGCTGTAGCACCAGGCCATTGGGGACAATGCACACATTCCTTCCTCTTCCCTGGCACCAGCTAACTGTACTCACCAAAACCCACTCTGCCCATGCAATGCACTCACCACTACCTTCCAACACTATGTCATATATCAAAACATCTCATACTGGCTTTAATCATAACCATAATTTTTAAAGAGGTGGACTGGTAAGCTAGCAGAAGGCCTCAGTCAGATGACCAAAAGCTCCAGCTCCAGGTCATCATATAACTAAGACCTGCATCAGGAAACACTTGTCCTATTTCTTAACAAACTTTACCTAGTCTAATGTGAAGAGCATATATGTAAAGTGTGTTATGAACGGCAGTGAGAGTGAATGGGAGGGCACAATGTGAGAGGAGGAGGAAGGTAAGGGAACTGAGGGGAGGACAACATTGAGGAAAAAAAGAGTTCTATATGGTTTCACTGTTAAAAATTATGTGAAATTATATACAAAATATAACAGCTCAAGAGTGCATCTCTGATTATAACATGGGTATCTTGAAAAATTGGTTCTGGGTTTTGAACACCTGGCTGACGAATGGTTTTTCAGCAATACAATAACATCTTAAGTTAGGGACAAATTGTAGCATAATACTACATGATTTCACAGCACTGATTAAGAAGATGGTACCATTTCCCTTTCCTCACCAACTTTCAAAGGAAAACTTTTTACTACCTTTACCTCTTCCTACTTTATCTTCTACTAATAAAGTTGGAACGAGATAAACGTGTTAGGGAATTGTAATTTAAATTAATTTATTATGGTGTATCAGTATAGTAATTGAACTACTGTATAGATCAGTAGTAAAAATAACCTCTGCTCATATTTCATAAATGCAGTAAAGAGTAATTTTACTTTGTTTCACCACACTGTCAGTTCAAAATTTTGGCATGATCACAATTAACAAGAGGTGACATACACAGTACAAAACTTCCCTTGTTCATATTTATCTCAACACATTTTCTCAGATGCCTCCATAATGGCACGCATTCTTTAATCACATTCTTGTGCCACCTTATCAATTCCCATCCATCTTGTTAAGATACATTCCTAGTCACCATAGCCCCTACCTTAAATCACTAGTTATACATTTATCATAGCATCTGTTTCATTTTTTATTCATTTATTTATTTGTCCGTCCATTGTTTGTCCCCCAAAGTAGTGTCTTTAAAATTCTTTATCCTGTTCCTTCATAATGTGAATTGTTCGTCTTGCCAGTAGTTTCTACTTGGGAATGTATTAGTTACACAAGCTTACATCTTATGTCACAATGTAATAATGCTGAAAGACTTGCTTTTAGGTACTAATTGTTATGAACTTCAACAATAAATATTTCAAACAATGGTATCTAGGTATTTGACATTATATAGAATTATGTTGTAGCCATAGCCACTCAAAGGTAGCACCATTAGTTACAGTACTAATTTCAAATAAATATAGAATGCAGTTACAAACCTCTTGTAAATGCTGTCCAGTGAGTATCTTTACCACATTATCACTTGTACATCCACAATATTAGTGTTACCAGGTAAGAATATTACAAACTGAAGATCTGACTTGGAACCATACACATTTGCAGATACACACCTATTTAGTTATTTTATATTAATGGCATTTACCTAATTGAAGCATTAATTCTCTTGTAACCCTTTCACCAACAATATCTCTTATTTTAAACAATGCTGTGCATTTCTCTGACTGTGGAAGTTGCAATTTCATTCTGGCCATCAAAAATCTTTCCTAAACATCATACACAGTGTTCCAGTAACTCAATAAGCAGTAGATAGAAATTGGAATTTCAGCCCATTAGGTGTTGCTATCTGCTTCATCCAGAGTTCAATGCCGAAATATTTGCATTCCTTATCTGGACACCCACCTACACGTACATTTTTCACTTTACCTCATCAATAAACCCTGTATTTTTATTTTCAATGAAAAAACAAACAACTCAGTAATTACTGAGATGGTCTGTATTAAAACATAAATAAACAATAAACACACACATGCACAATCACATAACAGGTGGGAGTTCTGGGATTTCTTTAAAATTGTGTTTTTACAGTTTTGTGAATCATACATTCAAACATATATAAACATACAAATATACATATAAACATACATATGTATATACATATGCACATAACATGTACTAGGCAACACACTGTGAGATGGCTAAATAATCTTCATATTTCTATGCTTCTCTGACTTCCTATATTATAGTCACTTTAAATAATTCATTTTAAATGCAAAACCCCTATGGGTCATTCAGTGCAAGACATGTATGTATGTATATGTATGTATGTGTAAATAAATAAATAAATAAATAAATAAATAAATAAATAAATATATATATATATATATATATATATATATATATATATATATATATATATATATATATATATATATATATATATATATATATATATATTATATTATATTATATATATATATATATATAATGTGTGTGTGTGTATATATCGAGGGGCTAGTAACCCCTTCTCCTGTATACATTACTAAAGTTAAAAAGAGAAACTTTCGTTTTCTTTTTTGAGCCACTCAGCCTCGGTTGGATACAGCTGGTTTGTTGAAAGAAGAAAGATATACACACACATATATATACATATATACTGTATATTTGAGATAATCCATCCAAGTAAATCTCACATTTGGAACTCTTTGAGGAGAAGCATAACTAAAATGTCCCAGTGTTAGTTGACTATTGTGGGTTGTCCTGGAAGGTGATTTACCATAGTTAAGGACAGGCTTTGAAATGAGCTGAGGTAGAATAACAGCTCTTAGTCTGTAAAAATACACTGCAGAAAAAATGTAATCCAATTATATTTGGGTAATCTATGCATAGTGAATATAAAAACTTATTTAGAGAATATTTAGCTAAGGATGAGAGAGGAAAATATTAAATATATTGTCCATGACACCGTTCTGCTGCTTCCTCTAGGTAACATTCTTCCACAACCCCCCCCCCCCACACACACACCAAAAAAAAAAAAAAAATACCACCACTTAATTCATAGACAGCTTAATGTTAATAGAATTAGTAAAAAAAAAAAACTCTGCATTGTTGGGTTATCAATTATTTAAGTACTGTGCTTTTCTAACAGTGTATTCAATTCATACCAGTTTGCAATGTTTCATGATTTATATTTTCTGATATAAATTTAAAGTCAAAATTTGATAAATGGTGATTAGTTACATAATGCATTGGTGAATATCAAAATATAAATACAGAACTACATCTGACATGAAATAACATGGAATTACAATTTGATTTGTTATATAAATACTCAGTCTGTTTTTCTCTCTTGTTGAAGAACAAACAGAATGTTTGAAAGTGTTCCTTATAGAGTTTGTTTAGACCACTGTCCTGAAATTTCTGGTGTTTGATCTTTGATAAACATTTGCACAAACATTCACTGACTTTTGTGTGCACAAGTTTAATGATGTGATACTGTCAAATAAAAAAAAAATTAAAAATTAAATACTGAGACTAATCATTCAAGTCTTTGCATTTAGTTATGATCATAGTAAATTATTAAAAAATTAAAAAAAATCTTATACAGTACAGTAGTAAAATGAAGCATTGCAGTTTTTTGTTGTCCCATGTTCTTAGATGTACAGGGACTGAGACTGTGAACTATATACCTTTAGGTGGATTTGTTTTTTATTGGATACATTTTGTACATTATGAAATATTTTTTAACTATATTTTTTATAATGGCTATTGTGCTATCCTTACATCTCTGAAGTTCATCTGCATGTGATAAGTCACGTTTTAAATACCTCAAAAGAGAGAGTTATAGAAGCTGGTCTTGATATAATTACAAGTGTCTAGTGCCTTGTCAGCAGTTCTTTACTTCCATAATGATTTCAAGCAGTTGGTAATAGGTAATACATGTATGAAGATACAGTATGTGTTATACTAAATTTGTTAGAAATGTAAATAAAAGAAATCTCATTTTCTAGTATTGTATTAGTAGCCTTTGTCATAGGTTATCTGTATTTCTCTGTGAAACATAAAATTTAGACTGAAAAAATTTAGAAATGCAAACAAAATACTATGCAAGGTGAAGAATATTTGAAAGACGTTGAATCTCTATACAATTTTTCTCGAGTCTGAGAAACCTTGTATAATAAAATGCTGTATGCTATATTGTTACATAAATTATCTACCTTGTGTGGTGGTTTATTATAGACACTTTCACACTTGATGCCATTGAATGATGTGCAGTGAATAAAAATTCTTATTGCAATAAATTGTAAAACTATAAAAATACGAATAAATGTATAGCGAGTGCTCAATCAAAAGCATTGGACTTGGCCTTCCCTTGGATTGAACATGATTGCCTCCCATTCCCAAATGCTGTGTGACCCCTATGAGCTTTATCTGGCCCCTAGATACAATAAAAATAATGTAGCACTTCATATGGCTGATTAAACTAGGGAGAGAATTCATAGAAATTACTATCTGAATGGGGCAAGCAGTACAAAAATGGGTAGATATGGATGAAGAGTTCTCTGCAGAAAACTACTTCCTGGAGTATACACCTGCCTTGATCATCCTCAAACAACCACCACTCACTTACCCTTTTTCTCATTTTTCATTATGATACGTGTAAATCATGGTCTAAATGTTTCATGAAGGAAAATTAGTTTTTACCCTTTAAGGCCAAGGAACTGGACTCTGTCTCCCTTTTCTTGGACCTAATCTGAATGTCTCCCTGTCCCCCAGGTGCTGTATGACCCCTATGGGTTTAGTGTGAAGGGTTCTTGATCCGGAGAATTGGATTTGTCCTTCTTTTCCTTGGATGGAACCGGATTGCCTCCCAATCCCTCAGGTGCTGTTTAACCACCATAGGTTTAGTGCTTCCTCTAAGTATAATAATAATAAGGGGGAGCAGAAATGTGTCAGACCAATTCATGGTGAGAATATTAATCAAAGGAAAAGAAATAAAATCAGAAGTGGCAGCATGGAAGGTATAACTCAAAAAAGAGGAAGTTGGTTTCGTGAAGTAGAAAGAATGGAATAAGATACGTCAGTAAATTATTTTTACAGCATTACATAAGAACATAAGAACGAAGGAACACTGCAGAAGGCCTACTGGCCCATGCGAGGCAGGTCCAAGTCCCTACCGGCTTAAGCCAATGCACCCAACCTAGTCAGGTCAGGTCACATTGAGTTAAGGGAGGAACACGGCAACCGACCTGTTAGCACAAGCTATCAGGTCTAACTCACACCCACCCACATCTACTCATGTATTTATCCAACCTATTTTTAAAGCTACACAACGTTCTGGCCTCTATAACGGTACTTGGGAGTTTGTTCCACTCATCCACAACTCTATTACCAAACCAGTACTTTCCTATATCCCTCCTGAATCTGAATTTTTCCAACTTAAAACCATTGCTGCGAGTCCTGTCTAGGCTAGATATTTTCAGCACACTATTTACATCCCCTTTATTTATTCCTGTCTTCCACTTATAAACCTCAATCATATCCCCCCTGATTCTACGTCTTTCTAGAGAGTGCAGTTTCAGGGCCCTTAGTCTATCCTCATAGGGAAGGTTTCTGATACATGGGATCATCTTTGTCATCCTCCTTTAAAGTCCTTCAGAACTACATTGGAAGGGGGTGCATTCATTAGGGAGTAGGGAAAGGGAGTTAAACATGAAAGGGGAGTTGCAGTTGTTGCAATAAGTTTCGGTTTAAAATTTTAAGAGTGAATTAAAGGTAGAACTTTCGGGTAGAAGGGTAGAGTGTATCAGGGCATTAAAGGACATGCTAAAAGTGAAGTCTGTGTGCATTCTGATATACAGGACAATCCATCAATATATGTTTTACTGTCTTAACGTGCTGTATGACCCTTGTGGGGAGCACTGCATGACCCTTGTGGGGAGCACTGCATAACCCTTGTGGGGAGCACTACATGACCCTTGTGGGGAGCACTGTATAACCCTTATGGGGAGCACTGTATGACCCTTGTGGGGAGTGCTGTATGACCCTTGTGCGGAGTTCTGTATGACCCTTATGGGTTTAGCTCGGTTTTGATTATGATAATGAAAATAATGACCCTTGTGGGTTTAGCACTTGGCTTTGCTTATAATAATAATGACCCTTGTGGGTTTAGCACTTAGTTTTGATTACTATAATAATAATAATAATAACATGAATGTTCTCTAGGAACCAGTTAGCTGAATTCAAGTTCTGGAAATTTGATAAGTACAATGGCTACACTAAAAGCAAATAAGAATGTTTGAATTCTGTGAGTCAATAATGGACCACCACAATACCTGGAAATGCAGCTAATATATGAATGGTGAATATTTTCTTTGGGTCACCCTTAGTGGGAAACAACTAATGAGTTAAGATGTTAACAGTACACTAATCAAAACCCAACATTATATTTACTGGTACAGATTTTGACATATTTCATGTTAGTAATGAGCAGTACTGTTTAGTACGTTATAGCTGTATAGCCCTTGTGGCTTAGCGCTTCTTTTTGATTATAATAATAATTAGTACATTATAGTAGCATGTTTACCTGGACCTGGAGTTTACCTGGAGAGAGTTCCGGGGGTCAACGCCCCCGCGGCCCGGTCTGTGATCAGGCCTCCTGGTGGATCAGAACCTGATCAACCAGGCTGTTACTGCTGGCTGCACGCAAACCAACGTACGAGCCACAGCCCGGCTGGTCAGGAACCGACTTTAGGTGCTTGTCCAGTGCCAGCTTGAAGACTGCCTAATAAGTAGGCAATCCCTCTAGCAGGTGCCATTTTGTGGTGGGGGATTTGGGTCTCCTTGAACTACATATCAGGGCGACTACAGTCACAGGAACTGCTCCCATGGCATCATGCATAAAGATCAATAACTGTACTCCCCATTTCTACTTGTGTGATCATAAATCGTTGAATGCCACCTTTCTCTCTGGCAGACATGTTATCATACTAACGAAATGGATCACTAATTTTAAAGTTATATGACCTAAAGGCTTTGGTATTCTTTTAATATAATAGTAATAATAATTCACTATACTGTACGAGTAATGTGTGAGCTCATCAGTGATTCTGTAGAGCAAGGTTAATGTGACCTTCTGTCTTTGCGTACCTGGCACCCTCTATTACTGCATGACCCTTCAATGACAGGGTACCTTGATACTGGTGACATTGTTGAGCAAAGGATTTGGGGCTACTTTCTCTTCCTTAGATCAAATCTAATTATCTCCTATTCTATAGATGCCCTATGGCGTCTATAGGTTTGGTGTTCCTCCATGAATGTATCACTGCACGAAAATGCCTTGGAGAGTGAATAATAAATTTCTTTCACTGATATACTTTCAAGTCATTAACTTAGCATTTCCCCTCATGGAAGGTTCCTTGATGTTGGTGAGGGGCTCTTGATTTAGGGAATTGAATCTGTGCTCCAGTTCCCCGAATTAAGCCTGAATGCCTTCCACATCCCCCCCTGGGCGCTGTATAATCCTACGGGTTTAGCGCTTCCCCTTGATTATAATAATAATAACATAGCATTCACATAAGCACCACAAACAGTACTAAATTGCACACATTTGAAACAGCACACCAGCCAATGACTGCAGAGTAACAAATCCACGTAACATTAGTTACAAATAAACACACATACAGTCTAATTACTCCCATCTTCAAATCATGTCACAAATATTTTTAGTTGTTGTAGTCTTTTGCGAACTGAAGCACTTCCTTGATAGGCCTGAAACTCGTGCAGTTTTGCACTAGCCAAAATGAGCTGCTGAACTACCTAATATTCCTGAAGTTATTACTCAGGAGAGGATCTCACCAGATTCGACCTGAGTAATTACTTTAGGAGAGGACTGTGGAAAATACTGTATATATTTTCCAGAAATACAGTAGTTATATGTAAATAGATGGCCATACTGTATTTAATAATATTTGTCATAGAAAATGGGAAACAGCCTGTGTCTGCGCAGAAGACAGTCGCCATTTTTTGTTTTTGAATTGAGTAACAGACATTAGTAATGGGAGGAATTTTTCGTGCTCTAGAGGTTAAATTTGGGCTGACACCTCTCAAATAGGAGCCTAAATTGTTGGATGTGCATTCCTGCATAATTTGAGTATCAGGCGACAGGACAGGACAACTCCAGGAACCTCAGATAAGCTGTCTAATTTATGTTTAAATTCTGGCCAGTAAATTTTTCATATTATTATAATCAAGGGGGAAGCGCTAAACCCGGAGCATTATACAGCACCTGGGGGGGGGATGTGGAAGGCATTCAGGCTTAATTCAGGGAACTGGAGCACAGATCCAATTCCCTAAATCAAGAGCCCCTCACCAACATCAGGGAACCTTCCTTGAGGGGAAATTTTTCATAAATGTAGGCAAAAGGGGGGGGGGTCATGTACATGACACATTAATCTCCAGTCAAATTGGTGAGTGTTATGATTAAGATATATTCTTCTGTTATATAAATGTGTTTATATATAATCATTTTTTAATTTAATATACAGTCCACAAATTTATATATTTACCAGCATTCCTGGTGATGTATATTTCATTTATAATTAATAGGTCTAGAGCAACTTGTGGATATGACAGTGGTAGGTATCGAAGGGGGACATTTTTGTGACCTAGGTGTCCCAAATTCCTACTTGTCTATGTAACTCTGATAAATAATAATTATCTTTGTTATTTACTGTTATGTACATTATGAGTTACATACAGAAAAATGCAATTTTCCACAAGGACCATCATTTAGTACAACCTGAGTAACAACTTCAGGAGAGGACCATCACCAGCTACGACGTGAGTAACAACTTCAGGAGAGGACGATCAGCAGGTACAACCTGAGTAATAACTTTAGGAGAGGACGAACAGCAGGTACAACCTGAGTAACAACTTCAGGAGAGGACGATCAGCAGGTACAACCTGAGTAATAACTTCAGGAGAGGACGATCAGCAGGTACAACCTGAGTAACAACTTCAGGAGAGGCCCATCAGCAGGTACAACCTGAGTAACAACTTTAGGAAAGGCCCATCAGCAGGTACAACCTGAGTAACAACTTCAGGAGAGGACCATCAGCAGGTACAACCTGAGTAACTTCAGGAGAGGACCATCAGCAGGTAAAACCTGAGTAACAACTTCAGGAGAGGCCCATCAGCAGGTACAACCTGAGTAACAACTTCAGGACCATCAGCAGGTACAACCTGAGTAACTTCAGGAGAGGACCATCAGCAGGTAAAACCTGAGTAACAACTTCAGGAGAGGACCATCAGCAGGTACAACCTGAGTAACAACTTCAGGAGAGGACCATCAGCAGGTACAACCTGAGTTACAACTTCAGGAGAGGACCATCAGCAGGTACAACCTGAGTAACAACTTCAGGAGGACCATCAGCAGGTACAACCTGAGTAACTTCAGGAGAGGACCATCAGCAGGTAAAACCTGAGTAACAACTTCAGGAGAGGACCATCAGCAGGTACAACCTGACTAACAACTTCAGGAGAGGCCCATCAACAGGTACAACCTGAGTAACAACTTCAGGAGAGGCCCATCAGCAGGTACAACCTGAGTAACAACTTCAGGAGAGGACCATCAGCAGGTACAACCTGAGTAACAACTTCAGGAGAGGACCATCAGCAGGTACAACCTGAGTAACAACTTCGGGAGAGGCCCATCAGCAGGTACAACCTGAGTAACAATTTCAGGAGAGGACCATCAGCAGGTACAACCTGAGTAACAACTTCGGGAGAGGCCCATCAGCAGGTACAACCTGAGTAACAATTTCAGGAGAGGACCATCAGCAGGTACAACCTGAGTCACAACTTCAGGAGAGGTCCATCAGCAGGTACAACCTGAGTAACTTCAGGAGAGGACCATCAGCAGGTCCAGGCGCATCACGCGCAGAATGAGGAAGCACTTAACTTATAGGAGGTCTCAAAGCACCTGTGAAATCACATGCAGTCTCTGCTGTGTCAGAAAACAACGAATTTCACGTTTCATCAGCCTCGAGGTCAACTGTCAGACAACTTTCTTGATCACTGATGGACAGCGGTCACCCAGTGACCTAAATACATATCTTATGTGACAAAGTTGTTATTCAAAGGCCCACTTGTGTTCCACTCCTTAGTGTTCAAATGGTCAAACTATTCTTATTTTCAGTCTCTACACATGTCAAACCCTTCATAGAAGTGGGGATGTGTAGAGACTCTTCACAAGCCTTGAGGCTTGTGAAGAGCTCTTGATTTATGGAACTTTAGCTACCATTTCCTTCCTTGAAACAGGCTTGATTACCTCCTATTCCCTAGGCGCTGTATCACCCCTACGGGCTTAATGTTTCCCTAGGAATATAATACAAATCTTTAAAATTAAAATGCCTGACGACTTCATTGTTTAGAGGAAGGGCAAGGGGTTAGAAAACCATGTAAAACATCCACATAAAAAAAATTATATGCGAGAGATGGAGACAAGAACAAATTTAGAATATGATTAACACTAAGTACATAGATTTTTCCCTTCAATATATTATTTTGAGATATGAATTTTAGCATCTTCAGTGTACATCCAATTGTTATGTGGACAGCACTGAAAATATATTTCAGATACAAATAAAAGTCACACAAGACAGGGATTAATTTTTACAATTATTTCCTACTCCTAAAATCTAGTTTTAAGGAGGACGCACAATTTTCCCAGTGTGCTTGTGTAAACTTTCTCAATTCCTGGGACTGGTTTAGGGTCAGGCTTGCATGAACCTATCTTGGCAGCCTACCACAACACCACTACTTAATTAATCCTACTTATTATTTCACATATCCCGTCGAAATTAAGATACTTGTACAGGTACACAGATGTCATTGCTGGAAGTGAAGACAAAAATAATTACAAATAGAAGTATGATTCTTGAAATATTCGTCTAAGTAAATATTTTACGATGACGCCATCTGAGTCACCACCCGGACCTTGATGTTGACTGTCTGAGCTACAGAGTGACAATCAAGTGATGAAGTTGTATATATTTTTTTTTTGATTCGTTTAAACATCCGCTTTTGATTTTTTTTTATTCACCGCTTTTGATGTTTAATTTCTAAGCTTCCATGAATTATTCATTAACCATGTTTTTTTAAATAACCACGAAAAAAGCTTTTGCGTGATGGGGGGTGATAGCTAAACATAGCTCTTCCTTTAATATTATCATGCATGTCAAGGGGATGCCTTGATGTCGGGGGAAGGGCTCATGATCCAAAAAATTAGGGCTACCCTCCTTTTTCTTCAACTCGAACTTGATTGCATGGGAAATCAGATACAATAAGGTTTAATCCAAGAAAGGGAAAGAGGTTATAGGTCTACTGCCTTAGATCAAGAGCCCCTGACCAGCATTAAAGCACATCCTTTGACTAGTATATAATCTTTATAATTATAACTATAATTTTAAAGGGGTGGACTGGTAAGCCAGCGGAAGGCCCGGTCATATAACCAAAAGCACCAGCTGCGGGTCATATGACTAGGACCCGCGTCAGGAAACACTTGGGAGGGTGTGTGTGTGTGGGTGTTGGTGTGTGTGTGTGTGGGTGTGTGTGTGTGGGTGTGCGTCCTTGTGTGTATGCATATATTTGTACGCTCGTGTGCACATGTCCGTGCGTGCGCCCTCGTGTGTGTATGTGCGCGCGCGCGCTAGTGTGGGTGTATGATCCACTTAATATTTGTATTTATAACTCATTACAATTGTGACCAGGTGTGGACGTATCAGTGGTTCATTACTTTGTAATTTGTTCATGACTGTAACCATGTATAGGAGTGAAGCTGATTCATTACCTCTGTAACTTGCCATGATTAGTGACCAGATCTACCTGGAGTTCATTACCTTTGTAACTAGTTCAGCTATCATAACTTTGGGGTCCAGTCACTGGACCCATTATGTACCTTTGTAATCTTTTGACTACCGCCCACAGGATGGGTATGGGGTGCATAAAGATATTAAACTAAAGTGTGTGTGTGTGTGTGTGTGTGTGTGTGTGTGTGTGTGTGTGTGTGTGTGTGTGTGTGTGTGTGTGTGTGTGTGTGTGTGTGTGTGTGTGTGTGTGTGTGGTGTGTGTGACTCAACAATCAATATTTGCACCAATAACTCATTACAGTTGTGACCGGGTGTGGAAGTGTGAATTGCTCATTACTCTATAATTTGTTCATGATTGTAGCCAAAGTATAAACGTAAGTAACCATTCTACAGAATTCATTACCTTTGTAACTTGTGAGCTCATTACCTTTGTACCTAGTTCAGCTATCAAAACTTTGGGGGCCCAGTCCCTGGACCCATTACGTACCTCTGTAATCTGTAAATACCTTTGTAACTTGTCATGATTGTGACCAGACTTACCTGGAGTTCATTACCTTTGTAAATTGTGAGTTCATTACCTTTGTAAATTGTGAGTTCATTACCTTTGTAAATTGTGAGTTCATTACCTCTGTAACTTGCTCAGCTGTCAAAACTTTGGAGTCCAGTCCCTGGACCAATTATGTACCTCTGTAATCTTTTGACTACCGCCCACAGGATGGGTATGGGGTGCATAATAAACATATTAAACTGAGCTGTTTCCTGATAAACCTTACTTAACCTAACCTTTGACGAGTAAAATTTATTATTATATTTAAAGAGAAACACTATATACCCTATATACTATATACACTATATATCTTTCAGTGGGCTGCAGAAAACAATATGAAGTTCAACGATGAGAAATTTTAATTACTCAGATATGGTAAACACGAGGAAATTAAATCTTCATCAGAGTACAAAACAAATTCTGGCCACAAAATAGAGCGAAACACCAACGTCAAAGACCTGGGAGTGATCATGTCGGAGGATCTCACCTTCAAGGACCATAACATTGTATCAATCGCATCTGCTAGAAAAATGACAGGATGGATAATGAGAACCTTCAAAACTAGGGAGGCCAAGCCCATGATGACACTCTTCAGGTCGTTTGTTCTATCTAGGCTGGAATATTGCTGCACACTAACAGCACCTTTCAAGGCAGGTGAAATTGCTGACCTAGAAAATGTACAGAGAACCTTCACGGCGCGCATAACGGAGATAAAACACCTCAATTACTGGGAGCGCTTGAGGTTCCTGAACCTGTATTCCCTGGAATGCAGGCGGGAGAGATACATGATTATATCCACCTGGAAAATCCTAGAGGGACTAGTACCGAACTTGCACACGAAAATCACTCACTACGAAAGCAAAAGACTTGGCAGACGATGCAACATCCCCCCAGTGAAAAGCAGGGGTGTCACTAGCACGTTAAGAGACCATACAATAAGTGTCAGGGGCCCGAGACTGTTCAACTGCCTCCCAGCATACATAAGGGGGATTACCAACAGACCCCTGGCAGTCTTCAAGCTGGCACTGGACAAGCACCTAAAGTCGGTTCCTGACCAGCCGGGCTGTGGCTCGTACGTTGGTTTGCGTGCAGCCAGCAGCAACAGCCTGGTTGATCAGGCTCTGATCCACCAGGAGGCCTGGTCACAGACCGGGCCGCGGGGGCGTTGACCCCCGGAACTCTCTCCAGGTAAACTCCAGGATACCCACTAACCTTGTAAAACGTCCTGTCGACCTACCAACACAGGTTTGGAAAAATCTGAATTTTCCCAAATTTAGCATTTGTAAATTTGAATAATATAGTAATTGTGTACTAATTAAAATGATGCTGATTTGACCCTTCAAGAAATTTTGTGTGAAGGAGGGTATGCAGCGGCCGCAGAGTGATACAGGGGAGGGGATGCCATTCGTCATGTGTACATTGGTTGTTACAATAGTCATGTAATCAGGCATCATCTAAGTTCTGTTAGTGTATATCGGCCTCATTCCTTAATCTAGAAATTGCTGACACGTTCCCGCTGAAGAATTGGGATAAATAGTGTGGAAAACCCTTACAATTCGGCTACAAGGACGGAAAAATAGAGGATTCCGATTCTTCCCAGAAACACCCTTTGGCAAAGTGACGCTTACCCATAGTAACAGTAGTTTTACATTGGCCATCATCAATTCTAGCTGTCAGAGTAGCGTTAGGGTGTGTTCCACCAGCATTAAGTGCGTTGCTGTGACAAATGGTAAGTTAATGTGTATAAAATTTATTGTTCTAATGATATGGTTAGGAGAAAAACCTTCGCTAGTCTCTGTAAAAATATTCCCATTAACCATTTCTAACAGTCAGGTCCTAAAATCATAAACAGTCCACATTATTTTATAATTTACCATTATTGGTATTAATGTTTAATACTGTAATTATTAATTTCATATTAGGTCTATCTTTCTGTGAGAGTGGTTATGAAGTGGGCATCCAGGGAGTGACAGTTCTGTGATCTACCATACCACGGATGGGGTTAGAACCCGCGATCAGAGAGTCTCAAAACTCCAGACCGTCGCGTTAGCCACTGGGCCAGCTAGCCACACTAAGATTCATCCAACTAGGTATATTTCTACACCATAGGAAGGTTAGCATAGGCACCACTGTGACCACAAATGCAAGTTTTTACAGACGAATCTCCAGCTAGCGTGGCCGTGACGAACTCTAGTTCCAGTCCCCTCAAAGCCGTCAACATGACTCACGAAATCGTAATGACACGATTTCGTGAGTCTGTGACCTACTGTGACTAAGTCCCACTTACCTTTCCCAAATTACTTGCACGTAATAATTCAAGTAATACCCTGTAAACCTCAATTAGGTAACCTCTCACATAATAATTCATAACAGGGGTGTTGATAGGTTGATAAAAAAAATAATAAATCACAGTGTAATTCTTAAAAACTAGACAGTTTTGCCCGAAATGTTGTGCATTATTGTATATTTTGTAAATGCAGTGACTGGAAATAAAGAATAAATCTAAATCCAACAGATCTGGCAGTTGCACAATGCGGTTTCAATTTTGATGATAAAAAAAAAAAAAATTTAATGTTGATCTACTTTTATGCTAGTTAGTTCCCGTTATTCAGGAAAATCAGTTATATTCGGTTTACGATATATTACCATCCTTTCATATTCTGCCGACATCTCTTCTACTCTGCCTTATCACCCTGCCTTAGCCACACCTCTTTAAGCACTGAGTTCATGGACGTATCAACTTGGCATTCTGTCCTTCATTTTTTACTTTACTTAAGGCTGATCTACACAATTTTTCATCGTTTATTCTTACCTACCCGTCCTTTCACAGCCAGGGACTCACACTTTACTCTCATGCAGCATATCAGCTTGCAAAACAAACTTTACTATATTTGTAAACTTACATTATAAACTTCCTAACAGTATCAGCAACCTCCTTCATCAGATATGTTTCAGTAATTAAGCGGATACTGTCATAGATGTATCTCGTCGCAACTGCAATAAAATTAATAGGTTGGATAACTAGAACCTTCAAGACAAAAGATGCCAAGCCAATGATACTCTTCAGATCACTTGTTCTCTCTAGGCTGGAATATTGTTGTGTAATAACGGCTCCTTTCAAAACAGGCAAAACTGCTGAGCTGGAAAATTTACAGAGAACCACAACTCGTATAGACTCAAGTCAAGCACCTCAATTACTAGGAGCCCTTGGAGTCCTTCGAATTGTACTTCTTAGGAAATAGGCGTAAAAGATCCATAATAATCTACATCTAGAAGATACCGAATGGATTAGTCCCAAATCTGCACACCGAAATCACCACATATGATAAAAAGATGCTTGGCAGACGGTGCAGGATACCTCCAGTGAAAAGCAGGGAACTCTGATTACAGATAACTCAATAAGTGTAAAGGAACCACAACTCTTCAACACCTTTAGCTGTCTTCAAGAGGGAACTCGACTAATTTACCAAAACAGTTCCTGATCATCCAGGTCGTGCTACATACGTTGGACTGCTGGCGGTGGGCACCAACTGCTGGATTGATCAGACCAGCAACCAGGAGTCCTGGTCTGGGAACGAACAGGCAGGCCATGGGAACAGTGACCTCCGGAAGCGGCTACAGGTAACCCTAGATAGTATTCGTGTCCCTGCCTCCCAAATTTCTCCCTCTCCCTCGTGATATTTACATTGTTATTCAAAGTGTGGATGCATGAAATAAAAACCCCTGTGTAGGAGTGGTGAATGTGTGTCGTCTTCTACATTCATTGTTGTTATCGATATAATACATGTGAGGGTGATGGTATCCCATGTCCTACCCGTGGAAAAGAAACTCCAGTCCTGCTGGAAGGATTCAAGTTGACCTCGCAACTAATACAGAAAAACCATCCTGCCTAATGAGTATGTTAAATAGTTATGGGCAGCCACACAATGCGATATTTATATTTACTAATAAAATGCAAATCGCCAGATAATGAACATACAACTTGTGTATAATTGCCCTATAACTGCTGCTCCTTAGTCATATATTTCCTGGCTTGTCTTATTGTGAATAACTACTTAAAATGTTTTGCACGCTCTTCTCGTTAACCTTTCAACATCATGTACGTATTTTCCCACTTGCTTGGATCACATGTTATCTTCAGCCTCTAGCTTTCAGAACATTGACCGTCTCGCTGCACAAACCGGCCGTAACCGCTACTATTTTCTCCCCACCAATCTAGTACACAATATACTTTCCATAATATAATTGTCATTGACACCTACCTCTTTTTTAGTTCGTAAACTCTGCATGCACTTTCTTTTTTTTCACACCATTTACTTAACTATTCTCGCCGTCATTATTATTATTATAATCAAAAAGAAGCGCTAAGCCACAAGGACTATACAGCGCTGCAGGGCAGGAAGGAAGCGAGGGCATCAGGTGGCAAAAGGGAGATGGATGAGTAATAGGTTACGGATAACAGCGGAGCAGTGGATGGTGAAAAGTATCATCAGAGTTTGTGGAGTAAATCAGTCGTTGTCAAGAAGTCAATGAGAGAGTCAGGATTAAAGGAGGGTCCATCAGCAAGAAGGGAAGGTAAAGAGAGAGTAGTAGAACGAAGACGACGTTGGAGGTAAATTCTGCGTGCTCGTTGATAGAGAGGGCAGTCTAACAGAATGTGGCTAATCGATACTGGAACTTGACACTGCTCACAGAGAGGAACAGGGTGCCTCTCCATGAGATACCCATGAGTAAGACGAGTGTGACCAATGCGAAGGCGGGAGAGAGTGGTCTCCCAACCTCGGCACTGATGACAAGAAGACGGCCAGTAACCTATGCTCGGTTTAATAGAATGAAGTTTGTTACCGAGCAGAGTTGACCAACGTTGTTGCCAACGGGTGCGAAGGTGGGTAGCTATTGCAGCAAAATAGTCCAGAAATGGAACACCTCGATAGGAAATTGGTAGGTCATGTACTGCTGACCGCGCAGCAGTGTCTGCTTGTTCATTGCCCTGTACGTCGACATGACCAGGGACCCAACAAAAAACAATATCTTTATGTTTGGTAGAGATACGGCGTAGCCAAAGTTGGATACGGAGAACTAGGGGATGAGATGTATCAAATTTTCGTATAGCCTGTAGAGCACTAAGGGAGTCTGAGACTACTACAAATGATGACACAGGCATAGATGCGATACGAATAAGTGCTGCAAGAATGGCATACAGTTCAGCAGTAAAAATGCTAGCTGAAGATAGTAAATGTCCCCGCACGACGCTGTCCGGAAACACTGCTGCGAATCCGACGCCGTCTGAAGACTTAGAGCCATCTGTGTACACAGCGGTGGCATGAGAATGGGAGTGGAAGTGATCAAGAAAAAGAGAGCGGGAAGCCACCGTAGGCAGTTGAGCTTTCGAGCAAGGGAGTGAGAAAGAACAGACCCGAACAGCTGGAACTTCCCAGGGGGGTAGGGAAAAGTGAGATGCTACATGAACATATAAAGGTGGTAACTGAAGGGAAGACAAGAGTGAATGTAGGCGAAGAGAAAAGGGACGGAGCAAACAGGGGCGGCGAACGAATAAAGAATGTCTACTAATATCGGTGACCATTCTATAAATGGAAGGATTGTGTAGATCGTGAGAGCGTACGTAGTAGCGAAGGCAATGGGCATCACGGCGATCAGACAAGGATGGAACATTCGCTTCTGTATAGAGGCTCTCAACAGGGGAAGAGCGAAAAGCACCAAGGCACAAACGTAATCCTTGGTGATGGATAGAGTTAAGGCTAGAGAGAGTAGCAGGAGAGGCCGCGGAATAAATCTGGTCACTTGGCCAATAATAATAATAAAAAAGAATACACGTATTTACCTCATTCATCTCATTTCCAATCACTAGTTTCTTCACTCGAATTGGTAATTGAGCTTCAGTAGCAGTCCTTATACATTTCCAGCAACTCCTTTTAACTAAGATCTGGACGTGGAAATATATCCTCTCAAACATCGCTACTACCATAAGGTGACGCTGCCTCGGATGTGGGAGGAAATTTAGGGATACACTGTAGGATGAGATCAGGGTATAAGCTGCCTCCTGAATAACGAATACATGCTGTTTCCAGTTTTTACTCAAATTGTAAGTCGGGAAGGTATATTAACGTGGGGTGATGGAAGTACTTAAGTTTCCCATGGTCCCTCATACTCTATCACTATGGTATATGCCTAGTTTTTTTTTTCTATAAATTATATTTATCATATTATCTTACCTCAGTTCATTTCAGTGCCCAATACTATCCAGATCTCTAATTCTAATATATATTACCACCCTCAGGATGCCACCCACAGCAGTCAATTAACACCCTGGTACCTATTTACTGCTAGTTGGACAGAAACTACTGATATAAATAAAAACAATACTATTAATGTAATCACCAACTGCTGGATATAGCTGTTCCTCATTCTGTTCTCGTCGCAGCCTTTCACTTTTAAATGCACTTTCCCTTCTGCTCTACTCTGCAAGAGGGAGGTGATTCAATTCCAGTTCTGGTCTGAGAAGCTCGGATAAACCTGTTTTTTTCTCTTAGACTTCCCCGCTCTTGAATCTTATTTTTTCTTACATATTTGATTGTTTTATTATGCACTTGAGGAAATAATGGCTAGAACGGAGTATGTAACAAATTGTAACCACACAAAAGAGCGAAAAACTGATGTGAAGGACATGGGAGAACTTTCAAAACAAGAGATGCCATGCCAGTGATGTTCCTCTTAAGTCATTTGTTCTCTCTAGGCTGGAATACTGCTGTACGCTAACAGCCCCATTCAAGGCAGGTGAAATTGCAGATCTAGAGAATGTAGAGAGAATTTTCACTGCTCGTATTAGTTTAGTCAAGCACCTTAATTACTGGAAACGTTTGAAGTCCCTTGCCTTGTACTCCATGGAACGTAAGATACATCATAATCTACATCTGGAAAATCCTAGAGGGACTGGTTCCAAATCAGCACACAGAAGTCCCTCCCTGTGAAAGCAGAAGACAAGGGATACGGTGCAACATTTCCCTAGTAAAAAGCAGGGATGCCATGAGTGCACTAAGAGAAAACACTAAGTGTTCGGGACCCAAGACTGTTCAACACTCTCCCATCATACATTAGGGAAATTGCCAATTGACTCCTGGTTGTGAAGAAGGAACTAGACAGATACCTAAAGTCAGTGCCCAATCAGCCAGGCTGTGGTTCGTACGTTGGAGTGTGTGCGGCCAGGACCTGATCTAGCGGGAGACCTGGTCGAGGACCGGACCGCGGGGACGTTGACACCCAGAACAACCTCCAGGAAGGCTCATACCCATAGTGAGGGTGGTAGTCAAGAGATTAGTGGCACAGAATAGGTCCAGGAACTAGGCTCCTGGACCTATTCCCCTCAAGGGAGGTTCCTTGACGCTAGTGAGGGGCTCTTGATCTAGGGAACTGGATCTGTGCTCCAGTTCCCATAATTGAGCCTGAATACCTTCCATTCCCCTACAGGCACTGTATAATCACTACGAGTTTAGCGCTCTCCCATGATTATAATAATCCTGGACCTATTATGATAGATAGCTAGATAACTAAAGTGTAATGAACACTTGTCAGTGCTTAATGGTAACCCATATATATATATATATATATATATATATATATATATATATATATATATATATATATATATATATATATATATATATATATATATATATATATATATATATATATATATATATGTGTGTGTGTGTGTGTGTGTGTGTCGTGCCGAATAGGTAAAACTAGTCATTTAGCAAGAATTCATTTAAAATTAAGTCCTTTCTAAAAATTTTCTTTTATACATTTAAAGATATTTTTTTCATTTATGTTAATATAAAAATTAATGATTTTTGTACCAAAGGACCTTAGAAAATTTACCTAACCTTATTATAACAAGCGCAAAATAATTTAGCCTAGTCCAACTAAATATATTTTATATAAGTTTACAGTGAGGACCTGCCTTGTATGGGCCAGTAGGCCTTCTGCAGTGTTCCTCCATTCTTATGTTCTTATACTTACACTAATTGTATAATATACGGCACTCCACTTTATAGAAATAAAGTTTGTTTTACACCCCAGTGCCGCCCAACACTTCCCAAGGTCGTTGTGTCGTATAGGGCACCCACGCACCAAGTCCTACTTACCTAGCACTTAACATTTCTCTAGGTAGTGTTCCGTTACATTACTTGCTTATGTTTAATTATATTAGGTTAACAGTTTAATTTAACTTAACTTCATCATACTGGAATATATTGCATTGAAATAGGTTAAATACTAATTTATATTTGGTAGTATAAACTTGATCTAGGTCAGGGTTACCTGGGTAGCATCACTAGGAAAATACGTTGAAAGGTGCAATGTATATGTACCGAAAGGTGTATATATCTACGTATATACATATATTTTACTTTCATTCCTGTGTGATGATGTCAGTGAAATGTGACCTTAATACCTCACGGACGGTCAAGAGGCCTCAATCCTAACCAAGTTGGGTAGGAACAACAAGAAATAATAACTAACACAGTTAATGCCTAAATAAAGTGTAATGCATGTAAGTGCCGGACATGAGCCACACGGGGTATAATACTACTATTATTATATTAACGAAGCACTAAACCTGCACCAGTCATACAATGCCTGTAGAATGGGAGGTGATAAGCCTTCTTCCAAGGAAAGGCAGCTCCAGTTTCTCAGATCAAGAGCCCTTTACCAGCATCTCCCTTGAAGGGTGTGCTGAGTACAAGATCAGTCAAGGCAACCCAGATATAAATAACTAGCCCTTCACTTTTTCTTCTTCCTACATTCACATTTCCTCACATTTCAAACATTATTTTTGTTAGGCCTTAAATTTGTGGAGTGGTAAAATAACTAAAAGTGTACACGTGAAAATGATCTTAACTTAAAAATGCTAAAAAAAATAAAAACGGTAGGGTAGTAGGATATCACTTAGCGTTACTTTAATTAGCACAGAGTATCACCTGACGTTACTTTAATTAACACAGGGTATCACCTCTTGTTACTTTAACATGAATTAGATGTAGATTATCATCTGACGTTACTATAACACTAAGTAGTCACTCACTTGACTAGATGACGTTATTTTAACATTGGCTAGTTCACCACGACTCGATGGCGTTAACACTGAGTAGTCTATCACCCGACTCGATGACGTTAACACTGAGTAGTCTATCACCTGACTCGATGACGTTAACACTGAGTAATCTACCACCTGACTCGATGACGTTAACACTGAGTAGTCTATCACCCGACTCGATGAAGTTACTTTAACAGTAACTAGACTATACTGATTTCAAATTAAGTTACGACAACGATTTTATTAATCATGTATTGTTTTATTTAGGGGAAGCGCTAAGAACATAAGGGTCAAACAGCACCCAAAGTATGGGAAGCAATCAGATTCTGTTCAAGGAAGTGGAGGACAAGTCAAATTCCTTGGATCAAGAGCCCTCACCAGCATCAAGGAACCTCGTGAAAGGTATTAATTACGTAGAAGTTGCCTTGACAATCAATATAGCCTAAATGGAGGTGTATTCACACACGGGTGGTATATTTTTCTGAAGCTCTTGCTACAGTTTTCAAGGACTTAAATGATAAATGTTTGAAAATAAGGTCTGTGGTGTTTCTGAAACAGCCGGATTATAATGTTAACATTTACATATTACTGGCGGCATCACATTATCTGGATACATTCAACTAAAATATTGACCAAGGGAAATTTTCCACCATTACTAAATTACAAGTTTCTCAGAAATTTAAACACGACTCCATCAGTAATAGATTTAATTTTTTTTTCATTTACTATATTTATAAATCATTCCCAGCATTGGAAAAAATAAAGTATTTGTCTGCAGATATATAGCACCTTCACATCAGGATACGGTTCTTGACATATTCTTCAGTACCCGGACGTCCTGGAGACGTCAGTTACCCAAGGAATCTTATGTTGGTGTCAACGTCAGCTGCATTAGTTTGTCTGTTGCAGAGATGGATAATCTTGTTCATGTTGCGTCCCTGACGGGCCTCATGCAGCGCCACCAGCAGGCGGATCACCTCATGACGACTGGGAGTACACACCTGATACGCCTCCTTCCTGAACACCAAAACAAGTGTTAGTACAACATTCTAGAAGTGGGAAGTATACACCACCCTGGACACCAGTGCTACATACTAGAAGTGGGAAGTATACACCTCTCTGGTTAGCAAAGCAAGTACTACGTATTAGTACTGCATACTAGAAGAGGGAAATATACACCTCCTCTCTGGTTAGCAGAGCAAATATTAATACTACATACTAGAAGTGAGAAGTATACACCACCTTGGACACCACTACTACATACCAGAAGTGGGAAGTATACACCTCCTCCCTGGTTAACAGAACAAGTATTAGTACTGCATTCTAGAAGTGGGCAATATACACCTCCTCTCTGGTTAGCGAAGCAGATGTTAATATTTGCACTCGTGTAGAAGAAGAGAGTAGTTACAAAACAGATGGAAGATATTTGTAAATAATGAGTTAATAACTAGAGTACTTACGGTAAGATACACACACCTCATTCCATTGTAATTAATTTAATATTTTTATTTTACTCCTTATACCTATGGTATGAGCGGCAATCAAAAAATTGCAGAAGTACATAATAGGTCCAGGGACTGGGCCGCAAAGTTTTGATAGATAAAGTTACAGCGGCAATGAACTAATTGCATAACTCAAGAAATCGTAATGACACGATTGCAAATAAACCATACCCCCGGCCGGGATTGAACCCGCGGTCATAGAGTCTCAAAACTCCAGCCCGTCGCGTTAGCCACTAGACCAGCTACCTAGTTGGATGAATCTTATTGTGGCTAGCTGGTCTAGTGGCTAACGCGACGGGCTGGAGTTTTGAGACTATGACCGCGGGTTCAATCCCGGCCGGGGGTATGGTTTAACTAATTGCATATTTATATCCGGTTACAATCATAATGAATTATTTATGAAGAAATAAATTCACAAAAATATTACACTGTAACTTATGTGTGGTTCTGAATTATTTATATTACCTTTTATTTAAACAAGTATGCTTTAAACAAGTTTATGTGGCTATTCGTTATTTACAAGAGGCAAAGTCAGGGTATTTTTCCAGAATGGTTGGTGACATGCCACTGTTTATCTGGAGTTCACCTGGAGAGAGTTCCGAGAGTCAACGCCCCCGCGGCCCGGTCTGTGACCAGGCCTCATAGTGGATCAGGGCCTGATCAACCAGGCTGTTACTGCTGCCCGCACGCAATCCAACGTACGAACCACAGCTCGGCTGGTCAGGTACCGACTTTAGGTGCCTGTCCAGTGCCTGGAAATAAATGGTATAAAATACCGACACAATGGAAATATCTGTTTGTGACTTGATAAAGCCCACTATGTGGGCGAAACGTTCTCAATAAAGGATCACATTATACTGCATATGTGTTTATATGTCCAGTGCCTGCTTGAAGACAGCCAGGGGTCTATCGGTAATCCCCATTATGTATGCTGGGAGGCAGTTGAACAGTCTTGGGCCCCTGACACTTACTGTGTTGTCTCTTATCGTGCTAGTGGCATCCCTGCTTTTCACTGGGGGGATGTTGCATCATCTGCCGAGTCTTTTACTTTCGTAGGGAGTGATTTTCGTGTGCAAGTTTTGTACTAATCCCTCTAGGATTTTCTAGGTGTATATAATCATGTATCTCTCTCGCCTGCATTCCAGGGAATACAGGTTCAGGAACTTCAATCGTTACCAGTAATTGAGATGTTTTATCTCAGTTATGCATGCCGTGAAGGTTCTCTGTACATTTTCTAGGTCAGCTATTTTACCTGCCTTGAAAGGTGCTGTTAGTGTACAGCAATGTTCCAGCCTAGATAGAACAAGCGACCTGAAGAGTGTCATCATGGGCTTGTCATCCCTAGTTTTGAAGGTTCTCATTATCCATCCTGTCATTTTTTTTTAGCAGATGCAATTGATACAATGTTATGGTCCTTGAAGGTGAGATAAAATACTTTGATATTTCTTGCTAAGGCATAGCAGGTGAGAGCATCTGAGCATCAGACAAGATGATACGAACAAGTCTTCAATAAACATCTGGCTAGTGCGTCACAAGATGGGACCTGTTTTTAATGCGAGTGTATTTACGCAAGCAGACATAGCTTAAAATGTCCTCCACCGGTGGCTTATATTACTGCCGAGATGTGTGATCAGGTAAGTCTTTATTTAGGTTCAAGTTTAGATATTTACTGCTGTCTTACAGAACAAATTATGGGTAAGTTAATAACAATAATAAAAATAATATATTTATTTCTATAAGTACATGTACAGGCCTAGCTGACCTAAATGACATACTACTATATAGAAAGCCGGTTGTTACGCAGAGCATTTCGGGCCAGTTAGGTCAGTTTTACCCCAGAATGCAACCCACACCAGGTATCCATTTTACTGATGGCGAACATAAACAACTGGTGTAAAGAAACACGCCCAATGTTTCTACCCACGCTGGGAATTGAACCCAGACACTCGCCGTGTGAAGTGAGAGCTTTAGCCACCTGGCCCAATAAAGTCAAACACCGTAAATCATTTCCCTTGGGGCTCTTCGTAATGCCAATTTCTTTCTTACACAATTAAATTTACAGGCTAAGAACTGTTATCTTAATTCAGATCATTTCAGAGCCCAACACCAAGATGCTACCCACAACAGTCGGCTAACACCTAGGTACATATTTATTGCTAGATGAACAAGCACAAGCACAACAGACACAGGGAGACATTCCCAGGTGCTTTGGCTCAGCTGCAGGCACTACCACAAAACTTTTTTTATGCCTCAACTTTCGATATCTTCAGGATTTCAGAACTCGTTTATGAATATTTCCTTAATAATTTTGACAGATACATGAAAAAAAAGAGATTATGATGCAATCTTTTTTTTTAATAATTTATGAACACGTTATACAACTAAATATGAAGGACAGTTTATGAGATCCATTATTTTCCGGGACCAGAAAAGAAGTAATGAACAGGACTGCCTTGTATGGCATTTTCGTAGGTGTTCATGAGGCTTAAGTAAATTTCAATGATAAATCTGATTTTTTTTAAAGTGATAGAAATATATTATATATTCTATGTTAGTGAAACAATTTTAAAATCTGATGCAAATAATCATCAGTAAGTCTTAACCTACATTTTCACTTTACTAATTTCGTCCTTGACAATGTTTGTTCGCAAATGTATGTAGTAACAAATACGTATTAACAAGCTGAAAAAAATATTTTCAAGTTGTATAAATTCAGATTTAGAAAGTTATTCAAAATAGTTGCATCAGTGATTTCCTAAATAATGATTAATCTGAGTGTTTGTCTCCGGATGGAGGTGGGAACTCGCCTTCCCCACCTCCATCAGGAGGTGAGGAAGATAGTGAGTGCATGTATACTGGGATAGCCTTGTGAGCAACATTCTGCCCTACCATGCACGTCACTGTACCCAGCTACCTGACAAAAACTAGCACGATACCTGCCATCAGCAGTGCCCCTGCAGCGTTGCTGGGACACTACACCAGCCTGCCACTGCAGCGTTGCTGGGACACTACACCAGCCTGCCACTGCAGCGTTGCTGGGACACTACACCAGCCTGCCACTGCAGCGTTGCTGGGAGTGACCACACCAGCCTGCCCTTGCAATGTTGCTGGGAGTGACCACACCAGCCTGCCCTTGCAGCGTTGCTGGGAGTGACCACACTAGCCTGCCCTTGCAATGTTGCTGGGAGTGACCACACCAGCCTGCCCTTGCAGCGTTGCTGGGAGTGACCACACCAGCCTGCCTTTGCAGTGTTGCTAGGAGTGACCACACCAGCCTACCCCTGCAGCGTTGCTGGGAGTGACCACACCAGCCTGCTCTTGCAATGTTGCTGGGAGTGACCACACCAGCCTGCCCCTGCAGCGTTGCTGGAGTGATCACACCAGCCTGCTCTTGCAGCGTTGCTGGAGTGACCACACCAGCCTGCCCTTGCAGCGTTGCTGGAGTGACCACACCAGCCTGCCCTTGCAGTGCTGCTGGAGTGACCACACCAGCCTGCCCTTGCAGTGTTGCTGGGAGTGACCACACCAGCCTGCCCTTGCAGCGTTGCTGGAGTGACCACACCAGCCTGCAGAGTTGCTGGGAGTGACTACACCAACCTGCCCTTGCAGCGTTGCTGGGAGTGACCACACCAGCCTGCCCTTGCAGCATTGCTGGAGTGACCACACCAGCCTGCCCTTGCAGCATTGCTGGGAGTGACTACACCAGCCTGCCCTTGCAGCGTTGCTGGGAGTGACTACACTAGGCTGCCCTTGCAGCGTTGCTGGAGTGACCACACCAGCCTGCCTTTGAAGCCATTCACACACGTCCTCAAGTAATCAGTATTTTCACGGGGTAAAAAATCGCACAAATGTAACAGTCAGCGACTCATTTACAATATATATGTAAACTAGATGCATTTTGGTCGCTGCACGATCCGTGAAAAGTAGCCCTTTACTCACCTAATTGTGGTTGCAGGGGTCGAGACTCAGTTCTTGGCCCTTGTATACATATCCTTATGATAATATATTAATGTTATAATCAAAACCATAAATTTTAAAGAGGTCGACCGGTAAGCCACCAGAAGGCCTCGGTCAGGTGATCAAAAGTTCCAGTGGCGGAAACAAACCTTACCTTACCTAACCTAACCTAACCTAACCTAACCCTGTATTGCCTCATCCCAATCCCATGTACAACAATGCCCGCGACTGGAATAGTGCAGAGTAAGGCAGAAGTTTATACTGCTGTTAAAAATCAACACTGAGGATTTGAAGTGAATCAGAAGAAGCATTCACAAGTCATCATATGGAAATTAATATCCCAGTTCCTTCAATTAAAAAAAATGGCAAATTAGAACATATGCAGCCAAAATGTAATTCCGCCTTCCATTAAGAAACACCAGTTTTGAAACTAAACTGAAGAGGCATTCACTTGTTAACTTAGAGAGAGAGACTAGTATCCTAAAAATGGGAAAGTCTCTCCTCACTGAAATTAAAAACGCCTTAAACATGCTATTTTTTTTTTTAGTTTTCTTTGCTGACTTCTTTTCTGTTTAAAATTCTTTACAATCCTATAAAAAGTATTTGATTTTTAAGTAAATCAAATTTTATAAAATTGCTTAACATTAGCAAATTGGAACCCACCCAGCGCAAAATCAATACAAAATATTTCCGACCTAATGAGGCACTTTCTAGTTATTGCATGAGCAACCATTTAATAAAATTGGCAAATTAAAATATACACAGCATAAGGTGAGTTCCAAGCTTTGTTTTAATAAAACCCAACAACAGTGAAAGTTTTAAGCTAATCAGTAAATCAAATTACGATTCCAATTGTTAAAATAACAACTTCAATAAAATTTCTAATTTCCAGCTACTCAGACTAAACTTTATATATAGAATCAATAGTTAATAAAAATTGGAAATTGGGACTTATGCTACACATTAACAGCACAAAGTTTATGTTCAGGAAACTACACCAGAGGTGAAAATTTGATGCCGATCAAAAGAGTCAGTTTCCAACTACGGCACGGATTCTAACGATCCAGGCTTTTTCCAATTATTTTGTAGTTACATCAACAAATTTTCCAGCATGCATGCTAAATTTAATAGTTACTATCCCGGCCCTAAGATGGAAAAGCCATTAAATACTGAAGCCGTTCAGAAGACGTAAATTGAAATTTATTACCTGGAGTTTACCTGGAGAGAGTTTCGGGGGTCAACGCCCCCGCGGCCCGGTCTGTGACCAGGCCTCCTGGTGGATCAGCGCCTGATCAACCAGGCTGTTGCTGCTGGCTGCACGCAAACCAACGTACGAGCCACAGCCCGGCTGATCAGGAACTGACTTTAGGTGCTTGTCCAGTGCCAGCTTGAAGACTGCCAGGGGTCTGTTGGTAATCCCCCTTATGTATGCTGGGAGGCAGTTGAACAGTCTCGGTCCCCTGACACTTATTGTATGGTCTCTTAACGTGCTAGTGACACCCCTGCTTTTCATTGGGGGGATGGTGCATCGTCTGCCAAGTCTTTTGCTTTCGTAGTGAGTGATTTTCGTGTGCAAGTTCGGTACTAGTCCCTCTAGGATTTTCCAGGTGTATATAATCATGTATCTCTCCCTCCTGCGTTCCAGGGAATACAGGTTTAGAAACCTCAAGCGCTCCCAGTAATTGAGGTGTTTTATCTCCGTTATGCGCGCCGTGAAAGTTCTCTGTACATTTTCTAGGTCGGCAATTTCACCTGCCTTGAAAGGTGCTGTTAGAGTGCAGCAATATTCCAGCCTAGATAGAACAAGTGACCTGAAGAGTGTCATCATGGGCTTGGCCTCCCTAGTTTTGAAGGTTCTCATTATCCATCCTGTCATTTTTCTAGCAGATGCGATTGATACAATGTTATGGTCCTTGAAGGTGAGATCCTCCGACATAATCACTCCCAGGTCTTTGACGTTGGTGTTTCGCTCTATTTTGTGGCCAGAATTTGTTTT
The DNA here is from genome assembly GCF_038502225.1 of Cherax quadricarinatus. Classification (NCBI taxonomy): domain Eukaryota; kingdom Metazoa; phylum Arthropoda; class Malacostraca; order Decapoda; family Parastacidae; genus Cherax; species Cherax quadricarinatus. The sequence goes on along the minus strand of NC_091329.1, from coordinate 15,789,370 downwards.
GTACTCTGATGAACGTTATTTAACAGCAATTAATATTTCATATATTAAATTACGCATACACTGGTCAAATCTGCACCTAGACTCTTGAATTTCACTCTCTGCGGTGTCGAATTAGGAGGCAACTTTTGAACTTTTGAAGTTATGTCACTGAGGGTTTTGGAAGTTATCCGAGTCATTCTATGATACTGGGAATAGGTTTAACATCTTTAGCCATAGGGCAAATGTTCCAAGAATTGGCCCTAGTTACCGAACACAGGCTTAAAAATTTGAAGAAAATCTAATTTGGCCTTTACGAGTTATGAGCTAAGCATAATCATGGGCTTTCTGTGGAATTATCAAATGTATGGACTGTGTCTTCTGGAAATAAAAGTTTACTTGTTGTTTGTTTGAAAAAATGGAGGAAGAAGAAAAAGGGGGAAAAAATCTGTTAACCACTTACAGGCAGCTCTTCATGGATACCTAATAAGAGAATTATGAGTAAATGGGTTTACCTGGAGGTGGTGCGGAACCTGCGAGCGGATCTCTTCTCGTAAGGTTGAGAGGTGGGGAAAAGAGCTCCTGTAAGAAAGGTGTGTTTTCCTGGCGGCGTCCCCACTAGGCTAGACTCAGGGATCGCCAGCTGGTCCACTGCAGGAAGGGTATGCTTCCCTGGCGGCACCCCCACCAGGCTAGTCAAAGGAATCAGCAGCTGGTCCACTGCAGGGAAGGTATGTTTCCCCGGCAGCGTCCCCACTAGGCTAGACACAGGGATCGCCAGTTGGTCCCCTGTGGGACGCTCAGAGTTACTTTTCACTAACAACAATTGTTTAAATAGGCTCGGCCTTACTGATAAGCCTGCAAAATACTACTGACTGAACATAAATGCTTATAATAATGAAAGTATGCCTTTACACAGCTCCTATTGTCATGCAGAATGTTAGTCTCTCAAGAGAAGTCCTTATAATAACAAATAAAACAGTTAACAGTTTATTATATCATATATAGTCTCTCAAGAGAAGTCCTTATAATAACAAATAAAACAGTTAACAGTTTATTATATCATACAGGGTGACACTTGTTTATCACAAGTGCTTATAATAAGGTAAATATAACTTTTCGCAGCTATGAGTGTAAGATTTTAAAGAGGTCATGTTAAGTATCAACCAGGTGTATCCGCTGTTAAACACTGCAGCGCTGTATAGCCCTTGTGGCTTAGCGCTTCTTTTTGATTATAATAATAATAATCTGTTAAACACTATTGCATAATAGAATAATAAAATATAACAATTTAATTGATAGAAGCTGAAAAACTATCTGGAGATATAAAATATATAAGTAATAAAGAGAGGGCTGTAGATTTCGGTCTGTAAGGCCCTCTTCAGCAGAAATGATCATTTTCTTTCCACTTCGCTTCAGCTATTCTAACCAGTTTCTTTTGCACCGTTCAACGTACAAGTTAAACAGCTGTTATCTACCTCAACTCATTTCAAAGGCCGGCCTTATTTTCCGCATACTACTACCCCTATCCCCAGGATGCACCCCACAACAACCAATTATTACCAGTAGTGTCTATTTATTGTAAGATGAGCAAGGGCAACAGGTGTAAAAAAAACCATGCCCAGCGCCCCTGTATCAAACCCAGGTCCTTCGGTTGTGAGCCGAAGGCGCTACCACTTAGCTAAAAGCCATTATTTGTGGGAATACACCTGTAAGAGACTCCTCCGTTGTGGCACTCCACCATGAGGGACTTTTCCCCTTGCGGGACTCTACCCTTGAGAAAATCACCTGTGAACGGAAGGACTCTTGTTGAGGGCCATCAACCATGATACATTCACGTGACTTAAAAAAAATGTGTCAAATTTTCCTAGATTTATCCACGGAGGGATTACGAAATGTTACCATTTCTATCAGTTCAGCAAGAACAGCACTTACGTAGCCCGGGTGATGTAATCCTGAGAAAAAGTCGTAATTCCTAGTGTTCATAAGCAGTCAGAACTTTCATACATTATTATCTTAATATCAAATTTAATCTTAGTGAACTAAGTGGGGTTCGAACTTTGAGCTAAAAACGCTGCCCGAAATGCACAGCATGCCAGTGGTTGTCTTTTTTGCTTAAGAATATTTTATTACATATAAACTACATTTAGTATGCGGCAGAAATAAATAAAGTTGTTTCTTTTAAAACTAGTAGGGCAGTGCGTTTATTATGCACCCTGACTATAGCCTGCAACCTGCAGGCTATAGTCAAAATATTACAAAACTACATAATGGATCCAGAGAGTGGGCCTCAAAGTTTTCCTAGATAAGCAAGGCACTGAGAGCCGCCTCTTGTCATTCTTAAACTTTATTGCGGTTATAAAAATCTTCTTAGGCTATGTTAGGCTGTCTTGTTGCTAAAAGTCTATTCTGGCTCTGATAGAACATTATGTCGTGCATTAGAGCATGTTGAACAGGTTGTAGTACCTCTGGAATTGGACGTTTCACAGCAAAAAGTCACTCAGTGTTGAGTAGAAATCTTGTAAACCGCGAGAGAGAGAGAACTGGACGAGTGTCCTGCTGCAGCAGTCGCTAAAGCAGTCTCCCTGTGGCAAGTAGCCAGCTGAAGCAGGATGTGTATCTTGTATCCACACTTAATCATAAGGTATCGGGGATTGAGGAAGTGAGGGAATGAGGGGTGGGTTGTAAGAAGCAGTCTGTTATTATGGGAAGTAACATAGGTGCGTGTTGTGTCGCTAGATATTTATACAAGGCTAGCAGAAATAGTTTTCTTGCGTCCTCTTACGGTGGCGGGGTCAGCAGTCCACACTGACGTTAATGTCGCCAGACAGCAAGCAGGAAACAGATTGGATGGGGCAATTTGCAATTTTCCATACAAACAGGTGTGAAGACCGGCGGAATATCGAGCTTGCTTTGATTTTTGGTGACCTTTAGTTCATTATTATTATTAAGCGCTAAGCTCCATCTGGGTCAATTAGCCCAGTAAGTGTTTGCGGTTCGATCCTCCATCAGCGAAGTGCGTTAAAGACGCTACTCTCGCTTCCGTTTCAAACTTAGTTTTCGCTCAAACTTAATTAAGCTCAATCCTGAGCGAAATATCGTCTAAAATAAAGGCGAGTTCTTCACTGCGTGTCTGTTATACCCCGATTAAGACGCTGAACAGTGTGGCGGCAGTGATGACACTCATTTTTCTGCCGAATTCTTCACTATCATTCCTGTCGTCGAAGTGGAGAGGTGCAGCCGATGAACTACTCCTCTCTTAGCCATGCAATCAAGAGATTGCTTACATTGTGTACAGCAGTTTCATACCCGCAGTCCTGCCTTGAGGCGAGATTTAAAGGTCGTTCAATTGCCTGGATTTTTTTTTTAATCCACATGTGTTGTCTGCTATTTGCGATTGTTAAGAAGCCAGGAGTAATAATGATCGTTCCGTGTACGGCTTCACACTTGTGTACGCCACCCTGGCTGGGTATCCTTTTGGCCATGATCTTCCTTGTGCAGCTTGAGTATATTAAATGCTCAAGACAGTTTCTGCTACTTGCGTTATCTCAGATTGTGAAGTCTGTTGAGAGATACACATACAATTATATGGAATTACATACGCATTTTTACTGAAAGGAGAAGTACGTTATTTTTTTAAGAGTATTGATGGTATTTCGCTATCACTGTTGCAGTAAATAGGTACGCACATATTCCATTACATTCTAAGTCATTATATGCGAGTAAAACGTGATCGATAAAGGTTTACATAATACTGCATAAATGGTCTTCGATCATGTTAGTACGTCATGGAGTCTGGGTGATTGACAACGTGATGCTGCTCTTGCTAAAATTCATGGCTTAATTAATGCCTGCTAGGTATTCATAAGTTGTATTTATTTGAGTTTCCACAAACACTATTAAATTTCTACAAGCTGTATTGAGCTTCCACACACTGTGTTTGTTGACCTTCCACGCTGTGTTTGTTGACCTTCCACACGCTGTGTTTTGTTGACCTTCCACACGCTGTGTTTGTTGGAATTCCACATGTGTTTAAACAAGCTGCGTTGGATTTCATCGTGCAGGAACGTCACTGCGTATGACTTGTCACATCACTATTTATGACGCAGTAAAGTCACTATGTATGACGCAGTAAGTCACCATGCATGACGCAGTAAAGTCACCATGTATGACGCAGGAAAGTCACCATGCATGACGCAGTAAAGTCCCCACGTATGACGCAGTAAAGTCACCATGTATGACGCAGTAAAGTCATCATGCATGACGCAGTAAAATCTCCATGTATGACGCAGTAAAGTCACCATGTATGACGCAGTAAAGTCACCATTTATGACGCAGTAAAGTCACCATGTATGACGCAGTAATGTCACCGTAGCGTCACCGTGTATGAAGCAGTAAAGTCACCATGTATGACGCAGTAATGTCACCGTGAATGACGCCGTAGCGTCACCGTGTATGACGCAGTAACGTCGCCCATTATGATGTAGTAACATCACCGAGTATGACTCGGTAATGCTACCTTGTACAACGCAGTAACATCACCGTGTATTACGACGCAGCAACGTCACCGTTTATGGCGTAGTAACGTTACCGTCTATGACGCATTACCATCACCGTCTACGACGCATTACCATCACCGTCTATGACGCACTACCGTCACCGTCTGTGACGCATTACCATCACTGTCTATGATGCATTAGCGTCATCGTTTATGAAGCATTACCTTTACCGTCTATGATGCATTACCGTCACCATCTATGACGCATTACCGTCACCGTCTATGACTACCGTCACTGTCTATGACGCATTAGCGTCATCGTTTATGACGCATTACCTTTACCGTCTAAGACGCATTACCTTTACCGTCTATGGCGCATTACCGTCACCGTCTATGACACATTAACGTCACTGTCTATGACGCATTAGCGTCATCGTCTATGACGCATTACCTTTACCGTCTATGACGCATTACCATCACCGTCTATGACTCATTACCGTCGCAGAGCTGCATGGTTAACATTTTTTATATTAAAGTATAATGAAAAAATGGTAAGATCATTCTCCTAATACCTATTATACATAACAGGTGCACTGCAGAAAACAACTGTTTTTTCTACAACATGCCACCTCACCGGACATTTTTTTTTACATAATATAATGTGTTAGCCTGAGCTGTAAGACTTCGGCAAGTAACATTTAGGTTGTTCAGTAGTACGTAGTATATCTGTCTCGTGAAGTACTTTACATCATCCAGTGTTGGTGTGCCATGTAAATAATAATAATCAAGAATGAAAGAACACTGTAGTAGGCTTATTGGCCCATGCTAGGTATTTGAGACTCACACGCACTCATACATACTCGTGTACCCGTTCATCCTGTACTTTAAAGTTACCCATAGTTCTTGCCTGAGTGACACTCCCTGGGAATTTGTTCCACTCATCTTCAGTTCTACTGAAAAAAAGCAGTACTTTCTTATATTTTTGCTAAATTTATTTTTTTCCAACTTGACTCTACTGCCTGGAGTCATTTATTAAATATTTTCAACACGCTATTTGTATCCTCTTTAATTATTCCTGTTTTCCATTTGTAATTTTCAATAATATCTTCCCGTGCCGGATCAGCCGGGCTGTGGCTCGTACGTCGGACTGCGTGCGGCCAGCAGTAACAGCCTAGTTGATCAGGCCCTGATCCATCTGGAGGCCTGGTCGTGGACCGGGCCGCGGGGGCGTTGATCCCCGGAATAACCTCCAGGTAACCTCCCTAATTCTACGCCTTTCTAGAGAGTGCTAGTTCAGTGTCTTAGCCTATCTTCGTAGGAAAGGTTTCTAATAAATGTAATCAACTTCGTTATCCTTCTCGGCACAAGTTCCAACGCATTTATATACATTCTCTAATATGGAGACCAGAAATGAACAGTATAATCTAAATGAGGCCTTACCAAAGATATGAAAAGATGAGGTATAACCTTAGAATTTCTTTTATTTATACTTTTTGATATGAGGTCAAGAATGTTATTATTACTGCGAACACTTATGCACTGTTGTTTTCGCTTTAAATTTTTGCTAATCAGAGCTCTTTAATATTTTTTCGCTTTCACAATGACTAACATCAACATTATTTAGCATATATGTGCCATAATTATTTTCATTTCCTAGGGTTAGAACGTTACATTTATCTGCATTGAACTGCATCTACCTCTTCTACGACCACAACATTATCCTGTCCAAACAACCTGTACCTGTCCAGTGTCCTCATCAGAAATTATTTCGTCAAATTCAAAACAGCGAACGATAATGGCCTCTTACGGTTTACCTGGAGTTTACCTGGAGAGAGTTCCGGGGGTCAACGCCCCCGAGGCCCGGTCTGTGACCAGGCCTCCTGGTGGATCAGAGCCTGATCAACCAGGCTGTTACTGCTGGCTGCACACAAACCAACGTAAGAGCCACAGCCCGGCTGTGTAAAGATTAAAAGAGCACAGAAAATGTTTTCTGAACTGGAGTCATGTTGCTAATGGTTAATAGACACAGAAATAACTACAGTAATGTGTGGTGAGGAACCCATCTCAAAAAGATAACCTCTGTTTATTATTGATCCTGAGTGTTTATCATCAGTAATGTAATACAGTAACAGAAGGCGCAATGTCTGCCACTGAATAATATTAAGATCATATTTTTAGATTTCAGTTACATATTGACTACTCTAGCTCAGTTTAATAATTTTCTTTGATGAAAGATATGAAAAATAAATTAAAATTATTCAATGCGGTAATGTTCATCCTCGAAAAAAGGCGCAAGGGAACGTATAGGTCAGGAAGAATTGCCTTGTATAGGAACGTTCGCTGAGAGATAGGAAGAATTACACAGAATAGGAACGTTCAGTGACATAGGAAGAATTACCTAGAATAGGAACATTCAGTGACAGGAAGAATTACCTGCAATAGGAAGGTTCAGTGACAGGAAGAATTACCTAGGATAGGAACGTTCAGTGATAGTATATATTACCGCAAAAATAAAGCTGTCTATAAAACTGCCAATAACCTTTATCCAGACTACCATTGCCTCAAATTTTGTAAAGGTTAGGATAAAAAATTAACATGATAAAGTGAACAAATTTGCAGTACTCACTCTATGTAGCAGGGCATCGAAACTTTTCATACAGTTAAGAAGTCAAAATTAAATTACTGGGAGCGCTTGAGGTTCCTAAACCTGTATTCCCTGGAACGCAGGAGGGAGAGATACATGATTATATACACCTGGAAAATCCTAGAGGGACTAGTACCGAACTTGCACACGAAAATCACTCACTACGAAAGCAAAAGACTTGGCAGACGATGCACCATCCCCCCAATGAAAAGCAGGGGTGTCACTAGCACGTTAAGAGACCATACAATAAGTGTCAGGGGCCCGAGACTGTTCAACTGCCTCCCAGCACACATAAGGGGGATTACCAACAGACCCCTGGCAGTCTTCAAGCTGGCACTGGACAAGCACCTAAAGTCAGTTCCTGATTAGCCGGGCTGTGGCTCGTACGTTGGTTTGCGTGCAGCCAGCAGCAACAGCCTGGTTGATCAGGCTCTGATCCACCAGGAGGCCTGGTCACAGACCGGGCCGCGGGGGCGTTGACCCCCGGAACTCTCTCCAGGTAAACTCCAGGTAAACATGTTAAAGCCGGTAATGGCATCAACCAGGTGAAGGTTGAAGTTAAGAAAACCCACCAGGAAGGGAGGAGAGTGTTTTTTTTTTATATTAGTAAAGTAATGCTACACTAAGAGTCGGCAGTAAGCAACGGTGCACTTGTCGAACATGAACCTTGTGTCCCAGACATTATTTACAACACATAAATATATAGTATAATGTTGCTAGGATTTGCTTGATGGCAACTGTGATCGCGTCTTTTTTAGTAACAGCAGTGGTGGTGTTTTGCTTTCCAGTCAGTCTTTGAATAATAATTTCATATGGTCTGCACCTGTTTTGCATAGAAAATTACAAGTTAAACTTGATAGCACATACGCAATAAAACAAGCTACTAGCGTCAACATTTGCGATAAGCTATCCTTGAATATTACTTGTATATATACATACATACATACATATATATATATATATATATATATATATATATATATATATATATATATATATATATATATATATATATATATATATATATATATATATATATATATATATATACACCAGGAAGTGGTTAAACATCCACTGGCTTACACTTAGTAGCGTTTAAAATTATTTAGGAAATCTACAAATAATTTTGCAGAATGTAGATTCATTTATAGTTTCGAGGGAGCGTATGTGGTGAAGGTATACACCAATGGTACTTTATATAGATTTAACCCTAAGCTACCCCCAATAAAGCGTATATGTACTAAGATCACTTTGATTCTAACCTGTAGCAATATGCAATCAAGGCTTAGGTTAGTTGTGTTAAGTTTAGGCTAAGAATTTTGTCATTAAGGTCAGTATGCCCCTAGTTGCAAACCGTCAAGTAGATCTTAGTCCCTGATGGGACAACCAAAAAAACCCCATTTCCCAGTTATATGACTAAGACCTGCGTCAGGAAGCAACTGTCCGTTTTCTGTGTATTGGTTGGGTGTACTGTGGCTCGGTTGGCAATGCACTCGCCTCACTGTGAGTGTTCATGCTTCAATCCCCGGCATGGGTGAAAACGTTGGACGTTTCTTTACACCAGCGGTAAGTAGGTACCTGGGTGTTTGTCGACTGGTGTGAGTCGCATCCTGGGGGACAAGATTAAAGGACCCCAATGGAAATAAGACGCACTGGCTTTTTTGGGTTATCCTTGGTGGCTAATCCTCCGGTTTAAAAATCCGAACAATTCTTATCTTTAACCTGACCCAGGTTGTGACCATCCAGATTTAAAAACATTTGTCTGAAGATTTACTAAATCGAAAAAAAAGGAATATCACATTAATACAACATAAATTGTTTCCCCTTGTAAATGTTCATAAAAAACGATCACATATGCTGGAATATTTAGGGGAAACTTACTTCTTTATAATATAACATCGCACAGGTAAGTATACAAAACTAACTGTCAAGTTTCCTTATATCGATGTTGTCGTTCACACACAAAGCTTCCAATAACACCAATAGTACAAAGAATACGAGAAATAAACAATGGAAAAAACACTATTGGACATATGGCTTGAAGAAGTGATATAAAACTCACTTGCCCATTTGTCCATCTTATCTCCCTGATACACCCCATCAACTAACTACACGAATACCACCTGGTGGTTCACACTTACACTCACTCACCTATTTGACCATAAACAGAAATATTAATCTCAATCTTAAAATAATGAATCCTATGATACTCCAATACTGAAACTATGTACTGTGCCAAAACAAAAGCATTCACATTGCTAAACTCACAAACTAGTATTTAGTCACTTAGCCATAATACCAACTTACCTCATAATTTGTAATATTTTAAAATAAAGAATTAAATTAAGTCTGCCCGAAATGCCTAGCCATGCTAGGCGTTCTAGTGGTACACTCTGTAATCATTATTTAACTACATGTAAACCACACAACAACCAAATTCTGTAAATTCAACATTGTAATCTTTATAGAGAATAAACTTTGAATTTGAATTTGAATTTGAAAAACTGTGTACAAATGCTATCACCTGCTGCTCATAAGACTGCCATCCCCACGAGCCCCTTTGGGGCGGGGCAGATGGCAGACCAGAGGCCTAGCTTCTCCCTACGAGCCCCGTGAAGGCTGGGATTGTGGCTAGGCCTGGGGACACTTGGTCCCAAAGATGAAGGAGTACTTGTACCTCCTCCCATGGGAGACTTAGGGGTATTAGCACTCACTCAGCGCGAACGAAAAATTTTGTCGAAAAATTCACAAACTGAGTTAATCTTATAGAAAAATAGCTTAACTCTCTGGCAACACAATGGTACCAGAATCATTGTTCTACGGCATTCCTACAAGGAATTATGGTCATTTAAAACACCTAGGGTGACGTCACCACCCGCGGCAGGGATGCTCACCTGTCGTCAATTTTTTTTTCCGTTTTTTTTCGTGTATTTATTGTATTATTCTTTCTAAGAAATAGCGAAATAAAATTAGCAAAATCAGATGAACCCCAACTCCCACCAACAGAAACAGCAAACAGACTCAATGATTTCTTCTCCACTATAGGACAAAACCTTGCCAATAAAATCCCAAGCTCAGATACCCCACCAAATGACTACCTCACCGGCAACTACCCGAACACACTGTTCCTAGCTCCGACTAACCCATACGAAGTCTCCCTTATTATCAACGCACTAAAAAACAAGGCAGGAGATTTAAATACCTTACCACCCTTTATATACAAAAAAGTGTCACAAGTGCTATCACCAATCATTGCAACACTCTTTAACAAATCCATTGAATCCTCCACCTTCCCTACAGTACTCAAAATAGCAAGGGTCACCCCGATCCACAAAGGAGGAGACCAAACAGAGTTGAATAACTATAGGCCAATATCCAACTTACACCCTCTCTCAAAAATCTTCGAAAAATTAATTCATAAACGAATCTACTCCTACCTTATCTCCCAAAACATACTAAACCCCTGCCAATTTGGATTCAGGCCTAATAAAAATACTAATGATGCTATTATACACATGCTAGAACATATATACACTGCAATAGAGAAAAAAGAAGTCCCACTGGGGATCTTCATTGACTTACGTAAAGCTTTTGATACAGTTGACCATGACTTGCTCCACGTAAAATTGTCACACTATGGTATAAGAGGGCACTCCCTCAACTACCTCAAGTCATACCTCAGCAACAGAAGCCAATATGTGTACACAAATGGGGCAAACTCTTCTGCGCAACCAATTACAGTTGGTGTCCCACAGGGAAGTGTCCTTGGCCCTCTTCTCTTTCTCCTATACATAAATGACCTTCCAAATGCTTCGCAATTACTCAAACCCACACTATTTGCAGATGGCACTACATACGTCTTCTCTCACCCGAGCCCAGTCACGCTAGCCAATACTGTAAATACCGAACTACAGAAAATATCTACCTGGATGAGGACTAACAAACTTACACTAAACATTGACAAAACCTACTTCATTCAGTTTGGTAACAGAGCTACAGACGTCCCTCTTAACATAATGATAAACGGATCACCTATCACAAAGCTAACAGAGGGAAAATTCTTAGGAATCCACCTTGATAATATACTCAAATTTCATACACATATACAACAAATTTCTAAGAAAATTTCCAAGACTGTAGGCATACTATCGAAGATACGGTACTATGTTCCACAGTCAGCCCTCCTGGCCCAATATCACTCTCTTATTTACCCCTATCTCACCTATGGAATTTGTGCATGGGGCTCAACAACAATTAACCATCTCAGACCACTAATTACCCAACAAAAGGCTGCAGTTAGAATGATAACAAATTCTCACTACAGGCAGCACACTCCACCAATATTCAATACACTAAACCTACTCACCATACAAAACATCCATACTTATTACTGCACCTATTACATACATAGAACACTTAACTCTGATATTAACCCTCCCCTCAAACATCTCCTTGCCAACCTCAACAGAACACATGACCATAACACAAGGCACAGATCACTCTTTGATGTTCCTCGTGTCCCTCTCACACTATGCAAAAACTCAATGCACATAAAAGGCCCTAAAATCTGGAATTCATTACCTGTAAATATAAAAGAAACACTACCTGTTTATAAATTCAAGTCTCTTCTCAAAGATCACTTACTCACCCAAAACCAAATAAATACTGAATAACTGAATAACTGAACCTTATAAATTGTATATCTTAAATGTTTCTCACAATTATATCACATAAATGTTAAACCTAAAACCGAATCTAACTTTATTATTTTTTAAATACACTACCTAACAGAATCCTTCATATGACTGAATGCAACCATATGACCTGTCTTTGTAATACTCACTTGTGCTTTATAGTAATCTGTTTACATTAATGTTTTATCACTGATTTCATCATTGCTTAGTTAATCTTAAGTTAATTTTAAGCCAGCCCGTAATGCTATGCATAGTATAAGTGGCTTTGGCATGCTGCTCTTATCTGTATTTTTTTGTACCTCTGTATGTGTGCTCAAATTGGTAAAATAAAATAAGATAATAATTGACGATTTGGCATCATAATACAGTGGGTGGGACTTATCCGTAGAGTTCCAACCAACCAGGAACCTCCCGACACCATTTTGCTGACGTCATGGAAAATTCCAGTCTCGGGGTGGCCGGGGAATATGGCTCAATATAACGCTATTATAGCTTCTACGGCTTATTTATCTATCACAATTGATCTAATATGACATAATAAACAATATAAATAACAAAGAAATATGGTAAATACTCCAGAATGAATAATATATGGCATATTCTCAGAGCGCTCCATCTGGAATAATAGATTCCCATTCTCAGAGAGGGGCTTCCATTCTCTTTCTTTCACCTCCAGGGTCCTTATATTAAAGAACACGAACATGGGTAACTATGATATACACTCGTACTGCTGAGAAAAATGTTATTTTCTCGAAAAAAAAAATCGGTGGTCCGGCTGTTTCGCGGATTATCTCGGAAGTAAGTTATTCACATATATGAGCCACTAAATTCGTTAATAATAGCAGGAATGTAATGAAATTCACAGAGAACATAAAGGAAAGATTGTTTTACAATCAAATGGAGGCCTTTTTGAGATATCATAATTTGTTTTTGATTTTTGTGAGGGCAAAAGTCAAGATATTTGGCTGAATATCAAAACCATACTAACTTTATTTTTTTTAAGAATAAAGAAAGGATAAATTACAGTTCGGACTCCATTAGAAATACAGTTTAGCATTGTTTTATGCGTAGATAATACCAAAACAGCTTCTCCAAGTCCCATTACGAAGTTACTGTTCAATATGTATGATTATTAGTAAATAATTTTTTTCTCAGTTGTTTTTTGAGCTATCTTATTGAAACTTGGTCACATTACTATTGGAAGGTGCTTCTTTACGTACAAAAAAAAATGAAAGAAATCGAACGAAAAATAAAAAAGTTCATGTGTTAACGTTAGGTTACCCCTTAGGTCTCGAGATACTCTCCAGACAGGGAGCCATGGCCGGGTCACCACAACTTGGAAAAGACCCGGGCCGGGAGAGTACCGGCGAATAAGAAAAAAAAATATGTTTACCACTGAATATATCATTGCTTAGTTAATCTTAAGTTAATTTTAAGCCTGCCCATAATGCTCTGCATACAAGGGGCTTTGGCATGTTACATTTAACCACTGTATTTCCTTGTACTTCTATGTATCATGTTCAAATTAATAAATAAATAAAGATTCCACTGCGAGTATTTTACATGAGGAGTTCGTTTAGGTGTACTAACATTTGCGGCAATAGAAACAGAGCTATCTTCGTGGTTTCCCAACTTCATTAATATTTTCAACATATCTGGAAAATTTAGGATTTTCCTAAATTCAGCATGTGTAAATTTGAATAAAACAATAATGGTGTATTAAAATATGATGCTGATTTTACCCTTTCGAGAAATTTCGAGTGTGTGGGTGTAGAACAGCTGCTGAGTGACGCAAACGGGTTTTAGTTTAATATCTTTATTATGCACCCCATACCCATCCTGTGGGCGGTAGTCAAAAGATTACAGAGGTACATAATGGGTCCAGAGACTGGGCCTCAAAGTTTTGATAGCTGAGCAAGTTACAAAGGTAATGAACTCACAATTTACAAAGGTAATGAAATCACAATTTACAAAGGTAATGAACTCGCAAACGGGATGACGCCATTTGTAATTTGTGGGCACTGGTTGTCGCGGAAAATTCAGCTAACAATCCGGCGTCTTTGTGGCCAAATTTGGGTTTTTCGGCCTGAATTTGTAACATGAACCCGTGTTAATGTCCCCTGCTGAAGAATTGGCACAGGAAATTTGCAGGACCTCAAGAATTACGTACGGATGGTGGAAAATAAGGGATACGACCATCACGCATAGGGAAGCGTGCCATTAGTCCTTTCATTTAGATCTCTAGCTGGCCAGTGAAGGGTCCAGGTGTCAGGCAGGTGTTGTGGTGTGATCCATCTACAGTAATTAAATGGTAAGTGGTAATACGAATTTCTTTTGTGTACCCAGCAAGCCTATCATATACAGTTCTCAACTTTAATTTACCAGAGTAGCTGGTTTTAATATTGTAATTATTAATTTAATGTCTGGTCTAGCTTTTTGTGATAGTAGGGAGTGGGCATCGAGGGAGTTACAGTCCTGCGACCTACTGTGACTTAAGTCCCACTTATCTCACCCAAATGACTTGCAGGTAATAATTCAATTAATACCCTGTAAACCTCCTGCGGGTAATTTGCTCATATAATAATAATAAATCATAATACTTTTTTAGAGTCCCATTTCCCCTCAAACGAGGTTCCTTGACGCTGGTGAGGGGCTCTTCATCTAGGGAATTGGATCTGTGCTCCAGTTCCCTGAACTGAGCCTGAATGCCTTTCATCCCCCCCCTACATGCGCTGTATAATCCTACGGGTTTAGCGCTCCCATGATTATAGTTATAATAATTTAAAGTCTCATTAGTTATAGGAGTTATTAATTTTTCTTTCATTTTTTCCCATTCTATTCCCTCTATTTGTCAAGAATTTCTTTGAAGTATCCTCTCGGCTCACTCTTTCCTCAATCTACATTCGTAGCCTATTGTTATCCCTGCTAAGAATACTAAGAAAATCTAAATATCCATTTTTTACTATCTTATAACCTGATACTGTCATAGACCATCTTTCTCTTCTTACCAGCCAGCGTCGTGGCAACAATTCAATTCAAGTTTATTCTCTATAAGGGTTACAATGTGGGGTTTACAGGTTTTGGGTATTGTGTGGTTTACATTATATAAAATACTAATTACCGAGGGGGCCACTAGGACACCTAGCATGGCTAGGCATTTCGAGCAGACTTAGATTAATTCTTAACATTAAATCCTTACAGATTATGGTATTAAGGCTAAGTGACTACAGCATAATTTGTGAGTTTAGCAATGTGAATGCTTTTGTTTTGGCACAATACAAGGTGTCTATATTGGAGTATCATAGGCAAACTTATGACTAGTTAGGATTTATTATTTTAAGATTAAGATTAGTATTTCTGGGTTTATAGTCAGTGGGTGAGTGTAGTTGTGAACCACCAGGTGGTTATCATGTAGTTAGTTGTCGGGGTGGATGTATATCCTTAGGGGTGTATTTCTTGCAGCGTATATATGTTGAAAGTTTACATAATCCCGTTTTAGGGATTAAAGTATTTTTGTCTGGTGGTGAAAAGGTTACCGTGCAACCTTAAAGACCTTCATGTAGTCGATAGTCTTTAAATCCCATTAACCAACTGACCAACATGGTGGCAGCACAGGATATATACGTTGAGGGGTATATTTATCTCAGCATATATATGACGGATTTACTTTATTCCCTATTTTGGGACTTAAAGTATTCTTGTGTAGTAAGTAACAGGTTACCGTGCAGCCTTAATGAGACTTGTGTAGTTGATAAGCTTTAAACCCCATTAACCAACTAGCGTGGCAAACACGGGATATATACACCGATAGGTGTATATATCTCAGCGTACATATGCTTAGAGCTTACTTTAATCCCTATTAAGAGGTAGTGAAAAGGCTCCGTGTAGCCTTGATGACCCTAGTGTAGTCGAAAGGTTTTAAACCCTATTAACCAGCTTAGGCATCTTTAGTGTTTTCAGTCTTTCACAATAACACATGTTTTACAGCTATGATATTTATTTTGTAGCTCTTCTTTGGATCTCTGCTATTTGAGCTGCATTATACCATTTGGACTTCAGGTAAGTTATAAAGAATTCTTCACCACTTCTTAGTACATAATATACTTAATTTTGCAGTCAGAGTAGCATATGCGTTTTTCACACTTCCATTTAAGTGAACTGGTGGCAATTCGTTGTATTAATAAGTTCCTAATCATTAACCAAAGACTGTAAACTTTAGCATTCTTGTAATCCGACTTAATTAATTATCCAGTAGTTATAAGTTAATTTTAAGGCTACCCGAAATGATCTGCATAACCAGGGGCTTTCTATCAAGTCAATAATGTGGTTCAGAAAGACGTAAACGAGCACTAATTGCTAATCGCCGTCACCATAGAACATAATACTGGAAACTACAACATTTCTAGAACATTAGCATACATGATACTCAACCAGGCAACGTTTCCAACCATCCAGGACAGCCCGAAACGTTGTTTTAAAAATTTCCTCTCCAATGCATTGGTTATTTGTGGATTGTTCCAGCCACGATATTGTGACTTTTTATTCTCTAATGGAATTGTCTCTTCCCTGCATCAGCAGCCTGTCCTGAGTTATTGCTGAAGTGTACGTGGAATGAGAGGCTGGATGAACAGAGGCAGAGAATACAAGAAGACCTAGCCATACATTTCGTCATCTCCCGGATTCGAACCCTGGAGGAAGTGCACTATTAACATACTAGTATGCGAGGTGAGCACTCACGTTGACGGACAAGAGGGGTGTTGTAAAGGTCAGTGTCAGCTGCAACCAGGGTGCTGAGTACTGCCACTATTGCCATCACCACCGACAAGCCAGGGACCAAACTCATGCTGCAAAAGCAATGTTGATGCATCAGTTGTAACTCGTAAGACAAAAACAGTATCAAATTAAGAGATTATAGAATATTAGATACCAAACAGAAAATACAAAATAAATTTTATACCAAATTTAGCACTTCAAAGCAGGAATGCCATAGGCACGGTTTAAGAACTATCAACATCCGTGTTTTAAGACTCTTCAATCTCTTACTAGAAGGTTATATACAACTAGAGGTGTATATCTTTATATACTGATGCTGAAAACTTACTTTAATCCTTGTTTTAGCTAAGGATTTTAAAGTATCTTAGTTTGGTAGTGTACAGGTGTCATGCACCTTTAATGACCCTAGTGTAGTCAATAGGTTTTAAACCCGATAAACCAATTTTCAACCTTCTACTAGCAAATGAGTGTGCTATTCGCTGACAGCAAGAGCCTGGTTGAACAAACATTAACAAGGTTGTCTGGCCCCAGGCAACTCATGTCTTGGTTAGGTATTTTCAACACATTATTTATAACCCCTTTATTTATTCGTTTTCCATGTGTACACTTTAATCATATCTCCCCCAATTCTACGTTTTTGCAGAGTGCAAATTCAATCTGATCTTCACCCTATTTTCGTAGGAAAGGTTTCTTATATACTGAATCAGCTTTTTCACTCTTCCCTTCATATTTTCGAACACATATACGTCGATCCTGTGACCTGGAGACCAAAACTGAGCAGCATAATATAAATGAAGCCTAAATATAGTCGAAGTATAACCTTAGAATTTCTCTGTTTATGCTTAATATGAAACCAAGAATTCGATTAGCTTTGTAATGAACACTTATTTACTGCTGTATTGGCTTTGAGTTTCTGCTAATCAGAACTCCTAGATTCTTTTCGCATTCAGTCTGACTAGATCTACATTGTTTAGGTTATATGTGCCATAATTATTTCATTTTCCACTTGTCTGCATTGAACTGTGTCTGTATGTATGTATATATATATATATATATATATATATATATATATATATATATATATATATATATATATATATATATATATATATATATATATATATATATATATATATATCTTTCAACACACCGGCCGTATCCCACCAAGGCAGGGTGGCCCAAAAAGAAAAACGAAAGTTTCTCTTTTAAATTTAGTAATTTATACGGGAGAAGGGGTTACTAGCCCCTTGCTCCCGGCATTTTAGTCGCCTCTTACAACACGCATGGCTTACGGAGGAAGAATTCTGTTCCACTTCCCCATGGAGATAAGAGGAAATAAACAAGAACAAGAACTAGAAAGAAAATAAAAGAATACTCAGAGGGGTGTGTATATATATGCTTGTACATGTATGTGTAGTGTGACCTAAGTGCAAGAAGAAGTAGCAAGACATACCTGAAATCTTGTATGTTTATGAGACCGACAAAAGACACCAGCAATCCTACCATCATGTAAAACAATTACAGGTTTTCGATGTACACTCACTTGGCAGGACGGTAGTCCTCCCTGGGCGGTTGCTGTTTACCAACCTACTACCTAGGATATATATATATATATATATATATATATATATATATATATATATATATATATATATATATATATATATATATATATATATATATATATATATATATATATATATATATATATAAATATATATATATATATATATATATATATATATATATATATATATATATATGTCGTGCCGAATAGGCAGAACTTGCCATCTTGGCTTAAATAGCAACGCTCATCTTGCCATATAGGACAAGCGAAAATTTGTGTATGCAATAATTTCGCCAAAATCATTCTGAACCTAACGAAAAAAATATATTTCACTGTGTTTATTTAGTATTAAATTATTGTAAACAAATCTAAAATACATTTCGTTGGGTTAGGCTAAAATAAATTGTTTTTGTTATAATAAGGTTAGGTAAGTTTTCTAAGTTCCTTTTGGTGCAAAATTATAAATTTTTACATCAACAATAATGAAAAAAATATATCTTTAAACGTATAAGAGAAAATTTTAGAGAAGACTTAATTTTAAATGAGTTCTTGCTAATTGACCAGTTTTACATATTCGGCACGACATATATATATATATATATATATATTATATATATATATATTATATATAATATATATATACATATATATATATATATATATATATATTATATATATTATATATATATATATATATATATATATATATATATATATATATATATATATATATATATATATAGAACGAGAGACTAGCTTTATTACATGCTATAAAATTTTTAAATAAAGTTTGTTTAAAAATAACTTCAATTTGCAACATGTTAGCTGTAATTAAATGTCTCAAGAGCATCAGAATAGGTGAGCTCTTAGATTATATCTTAGGGTAAATCTACATAATTCACTTCCAAGGTATGAATACAATTTTTATGTTTACTGCGACCATTATATGAATGTACGAGTTTATAATCTTTTGATTGCTGACTACATGACGGATATTGCTTCATATTAAAACTGTTAAGACAAATCCAACACTGTATCATTCCTAGTGACGGTAGTGTGGATGTTAAGAGAGAGTCTAATTTTATTTTTTTTACTAAAAAATAAGATATCCTAAAGAAGCTTAAAAATATATGAAAATATTGCAATATATCAGGTTGTTTATTTGAAATTATTCAGTTTTTGTAAATTTCTCCCAAAATGAAGTTCAGAGGGAATTTGATTGAAGAGAAAGAGAATCACAACACAACACGAGTAGAGCAACACTGGACTCATCAGCAATTACGCCAGTATTAAATTCATTTTTGGAAAACAATATAAACAGAATAACCTCATTTATCTTTGTAAAAATATATAGTGACATTTTTCCGCTTTTTACGGTCAGTAAACTTAAATAAAGTTTATCTTCTCTTCCAATTCTATTTACCAAGATAGTTATGTGCCTTACTTTGAGTTAGCCTTGTTTCAAGATAATATATTTCCAAGAGGATAGCGTTGGCTATTCATCG
>NC_091329.1:15614713-15767213 GCF_038502225.1 Cherax quadricarinatus | reverse complement strand
GTGCAATAGAGAATGGAAAAAGTACAGAAGGCAGAGAACACACGAAAATAGGGAGATCAGTCGCAGAGCCAAGAATGAGTATGCACAGGTAAGGAGGGAGGCCCAGCGACAGTATGAAAATGACATAGCATCGAGAATCAAGACTGACCCGAAACTGTTGTATAGCCACATCAGGAGGAAGACAACAGTCAAAGACCAGGTGATCAGATTAAGGACAGAAGGTGGAAAACTCACAAGAAATGATCAGGAGGTATGTGAGGAGCTGAACAGGAGATTTAAGGAAGTTTTTACAGTAGAGACAGGAAGGGCTGTGGGAAGACAGCACAGAAGGGAACATCGAGGGAATATACCAACAAGTGCTGGATGACATACGAACAACTGAGGAGGAGGTGAAGAAGCTCTTAAGTGACCTTGACACCTCAAAGGCGATGGGACCGGACAACATCTCCCCATGGGTCCTTAGAGAAGGAGCAGAGATGTTGTGCGTGCCTCTAACCACAATCGTCAACACATCCCTTGAAACTGGGCAACTACCTGAGAAATGGAAGACAGCTAATGTAGTCCCCATGTTTAAGAAAGGAAACAGAAACGAGGCACTAAACTACAGACCTGTGTCTCTGACATGTATTGTGTGCAAAGTCATGGAGAAGATTATCAGGAGGAGAGTGGTCGAACACCTGGAAAGGAACAAGATTATAAATGAAAACCAGCATGGGTTCATGGAAGGTAAATCCTGTATCACAAACCTCCTGGAGTTTTATGACAAGGTAACAGAAGTAAGACACGAGAGAGAGGGGTGGGTAGATTGCGTTTTCCTAGACTGCAGGAAGGCCTTTGACACAGTTCCCCACAAGAGATTAGTGCAGAAGCTGGAGGATCAGGCGCATGTAAAAGGGAGGGCACTGCAATGGATAAGGGAATACCTGACAGGGAGGCAGCAACGAGTCATGGTACGTGAAGAGGTATCACAGTGGGCGCCTGTTACGAGCGGGGTCCCACAGGGGTCAGTTCTAGGACCAGTGCTATTTTTGATATATGTGAACGACATGATGGAAGGAATAGACTCTGAAGTGTCCCTGTTCGCAGATGATGTGAAGTTGATGAGAAGAATTAAATCGGACGAGGATGAGGCAGGACTGCAAAGAGACCTAGACAGGCTGGACATGTGGTCCAGAAACTGGCTTCTCGAATTCAACCCTGCCAAATGCAAAGTCATGAAGACTGGGGAGGGGCAAAGAAGACCCCATCTCCGGACTTGAGTTCTGGAGATGGGTAGTACAGTTCCTGCACTCTGAAGGAGGGGTGTTAATGTTGCAGTTTTGTAACTGTAGTGTAAGCGTACCTCTGGCAAGACAGTGATGGAGAGAATGATGGTGAAAGTTTCTTTTTCGGGCCACCCTACCTTGGTGGGAAACTGCCGATGTGTTAATATATATATATATATATATATATATATATATATATATATATATATATATATATATATATATATATATATATATATATATATATATATATATATATATATATATATATATATATATATATATATATATATATATATATATATATATATATATATATATATATATATATATATATATATATATATATATATATATGTCGTGCCGAATATGTAAAACTGGTCAATTAGCAAGAACTCATTAAAAATTAAGTCCTTTCAAAAATGTTCTCTTGTACGTTTAAAGATATATTTTTTTCATTAATGTCGATGTAAAAATTTATAATTTTGCACCAAAAGGAACTTAGAAAACTTACCTAACCTTATTATAACAAGAACAATTTATTTTAGCCTAACCCAACTAAATATATTTTAGATTTGTTTACAATATTTTAATACTAAACAAACACAGTGAAATATATTTTTTCGTTAGGTTTAGAATGATTTTGGCGAATTATTGCTTACACAAATTTTCACTTGTCCTATATGGCAAGATGAGAGTTGCTATTTAAGCCAAAATCGCAAGTTCTGCCTATTCGGCACGACACACATCATATATATATATATATATATATATATATATATATATATATATATATATATATATATATATATATAATATATATATATATATATATATATATATATATATATATATATATATATATATATATATATATATATATATATATATATATAGTTAGTCACATGGCTATATTATCATATATAGCGTTTTGCTATTATTATTATTATTATTATTATTATTATATTCATGGGGAATCGCTAAATCCACAGAAGTCGTATATTACCTTGGAAATGAGAGAAATCAGATTTGATCCAAGGAAAAGGGAGAGTAGTTTCTATTTCATAGTACTAGATCTCTTCGCCGCAGAATACGGTGTATCGCACTCTTCCTAATAAAAAGTTCACTTACGGAGCCTGCAGATGCCAGAGCCTCTTCTATCTTTCTGACGCACACAAGATTGGATACACACAAAGCAATATAACTCGCCCACGATAAGTCAGTACAAGACATATATTCACCAAGAACTGTATCTCAGTGTATATACACAGACGTGTGTCTCTATATATATATATATATATATATATATATATATATATATATATATATATATATATATATATATATATATATATTCACTGAGTGTTTAATTTAAATTATTTTACATAGATTATTCTTGATGTTAATGTACAGGTGAAGTGCGTCCTAAATGACCGACGTGTAGTATAGGCCTTTACCTAACAAACTAACTAGGACAAATTAGACAACATTATAGCAGTAGCTACCTCCCACGCGCACACCCAGCCATCACCCATATATCCCCTATACTGCTCCCATAGGACATTAACACTAGCCACTCTGACCACCAACTCTCTCATGCATTCACATTCCGTACTAAGGACACAGACACACTGTTTCACATACGATGCACGGACGAGAGGAAATAGGTAGAAAGCAGCTAAGAACGCAGATGAGCCACAGATAAGATAAGATTTCGTTCGGATTTTTAACCCCGGAGGGTTAGCCACCCAGGATAACCCAAGAAAGTCAGTGCGTCATCGAGGACTGTCTAACTTATTTCCATTGGGGTCCTTAATCTTGTCCCCCAGGATGCGACCCACACCAGTCGACTAACACCCAGGTACCTATTTGCTGCTAGGTGAACAGGACAACAGGTGTAAGGAAACGTGTCGAAATGTTTCCACCCACCGGGAATCGAACTCGGGCCCTCCGTGTGTGAAACGGGAGCTTTAGCCACCAGGCCACGAACATTTACTAGAAACTGCCAACAAGCTCACGACAGGGATTATACAATACTCGCCACTATTGACTCAGATATGGAAAAACTTGGGGAGATTAAAATTGTATCAGGGTATACGACAAATTCTAACCATACAATAGAGCGAAAAAGTAATGTGAAGGACCTGGGAGTGATAATGTCAGGGGATCTCGCCTTCAAAGACCACAACAATGTATCTACCGCATCTGCTAGGAAAATGATAGGATGGATAATGAGAACCTTCAAAACTAAGGATGCCAAGCCCATGATGATTCTCTTCAAATTGCTTGTTCTTTCTAGGCTGAAATACTGCTGTGCACTGGAATACTGCTGTGCAGGGGAAATTGCTGATCTGGAGAGTGTACAGAGAACTTTCACGGCACACATAAGTACCCTCGATCTGTATTCCCTGGAGCGCAGGCGAGAGAGATACATGATAATATACATTTGGAAAATCCTAGAGGGACTAGTACCAAACCTGCACACGAAAATCACTCCCTATGAAAGCAAAAGACTCGGCAGGAGATGCAACATTTTTCCTAATGAAAAGCTGGGGTGCCACGAATACACTAAGAGACAACACAGTAAGTGTCCGGGGCACAAGACTGTTCAACTGCCTCCCAGCATACATAAGAGGGATTACCAATAGACCCTTGGCTGTCTTCAAGAAGGCACTGGACAGGCACCTAAAGTCAGTACCTGACCAGCTGGGCTGTGGTTCGTACGTCAGTATACGTGCGGCCAGCAATAACAGCCTGGTTGATTAGACCCTGATCCACCACGAGACCTGGCCTCAGACCGAGCTGCGGTGGCGTTGACCCGCGAAACCCTCTCCAGGTAAACTATACTACACATTGCAACTATGTCAACTCGACGTTGTTTCAAACTCCCAGAGTGTGTTACATGCTATCCAGAAATTCGACTCCCTACGTCCCATTGTACTTATGAACTATATTGGTTAGTTATGTCGCATTTCTAGAAGCACAAAGAGGTCGTTGTTTTCGTTGGATCCCTTCACACATTGATGTTCAGGGCAATGAAAACGCAGACTTAGCCACTCGATCCACTATTCTCGACCCACGAACATTCCACAGGTATGTCCCTATCTCGAGTGATTTTCTTGTACTTTCTCTCAAAAAACTCAAAACTACTGGTAACAACTGCTGGGGAAAGAGAAGCTAGCAGGAAAGGGGGTTTCGATAGAACAATGGCGGAGGGAACGAGGTGGGGGTTAAGATGAGGCGGCGCTGAGGGCAGCCTTAGATTAGGTGATGGTGGGGTATTATTATATTTAAGAGTTCCATGAGTTTAACTCATAGAACTCATACTGCGCCTGGGGAATAAAAGGCAATCAGGTTCGAACCACAGAAGGGAAGACCAAATCCAAATCCTTGGATCATGAGTCCCTCATGAGCATTAAGGAACTTCCCTTGAGGGCGTTACTCTTATTGCTTTATTACTATATTGTTGTTGTTGCTGTTGTTTTTATTTTATTATTATCATTATTATTATTATTATTATTATTATTATTATTATTATTATTATTATCATCATCATCATCATCATCATCATCATCATCATCATTTTAAGGGTCAGCACTGAGTGACAGTGTGAGACGGGACACATCAAACGAGGCCACCTAAACCACATTTCCATATAGATGACAATACGTGCGTCCCTTGAGGGCCACGAGTCACAACACAAGCAATATCTTCTCTAAGCACATTCTTTAGTCACATAAACGAGAAGTTAATTTTGGAAATACATTTTTACATTATGTGTGCCAACAGTTTAAGGAAGTAATGCGGTTATCAACCTTTATCTAACTCAGTAAATTTCTTGAAGTTTTAAGGACGAATAAATTAAACATCGAAGATAATGATTCCGTCATCACCTCAACCAAGAGAGTCCATCGGTCGTAAATTCCTGAATAACACCAAGTTATGATTGAATTATATCAGTTCATAAAAGAGGATCCAACGGCAACATTTACATCTGTATTTAACTTTTAGGTATTAATCTAGGAATATTAACATAGGATATTGACCTGAGAGTATTAATCTCGTGTAGATTACGCTTGTCAGTTCTGATATCTATATTATAAAATGGACATATATCCACCGGAATATATACAGAGAAGACGAAGTAGATCTCAAGTATCACAAACTTTTCTTACGAAGATACGCTGAAGGCGCTGAATTTGGACACTTTCAAAGGACATAGAAATAGGGAGAGATGATTGAAGTGCACAAATGGAAAGCAAGAATAAAGGGGATATTATTATTATAATTATTATAATCATGGGGGAGCGCTAAAAACGTAGTATTATACAGCGCATGTGGGGGGATGAAAGGCATTCAGGCTCAATTCAGGGAACTGGAGCACAGATCCCATTCCCTAGATCAAGAGCCCCTCACCAACCTCAAGGAACCTCCTTTGAGAGAAGATAAATAAATAATTTGTTGAAAGTATCTAACCAAGACACGACTCGAAGCAGTGGATTCATGTTGGACAAATTTAGATTTTGTAAGGATATAAGGAAGCACCGGTTTGGCAATAGAGTTGTAAATTAGTGGAACAAACTCCCAGGTAGCATCATTGGCGCAAGAACTTTGGGTAGTTCTAAATATAAGTTGGACTTGAATAAGTGTGGTTGGGTGTGAGTTAGGCGTGTCTAGTATGGGTCGACAGGCCTACTGTTGTGTTCATTCTTCTTATACACTAGCGTGAAAGAATAACATAGAGAAATCAGCTTTGGGGTGTTAGCCTAGAGGAGTTATTCTACTTTAATGTGGTTTTCATTTGGGAAATTAACCTGAATATGATAAACTTTGATATTAAAATAGAGGTACGTATTAACCAGGTGGTATTAACCTAGGGATACTTGAGACGCTTGTGCAACATTTGGGTATCTTTATAATGGAAACGTTTCGCCAGCCAGTGGCGTCTTCAGTCCAATACAGAGAAGGGTGGAAGATGAGGAGTTTGAGGTAATCAGTCCCTCAGCCAGGAGTCGATGTGTTCGGTCCATCAATCTTGATAAAAGGGCAGCATATTCGTGGAGATGGAGCTTATGTACTGATGGTAGATGAAGTGGAGCAGTGGTAGTCGGAGTCACAAGTGGAAAAAAACACTAGTAGAAGTAAGTCGTGCCTATAGGGTAGGCAAGCTTTGAAGAATTCCTTGCATCAAGATCCCAAGATCTTGCTGTGTCTTAAGACACTTGAGCACTTGTGCATATATCAACCTGTCGGTTTTCTAAATCATTTATTCAAAACCTTAGGATATTAATCAGGGAGTATTAACCTGAGGATATTAAGATAAGGGTATTAACCTGAGGATATTAAAAATGGAACTTTAACTTTAGGGTAATAAACCCACCTCCTCTGAGAGCAGCTTTACAGTTTTTTATGTCGTTAACTATTATTATAATTGCAATCAAAACTAAGCCCTAAACTCAAAAGAGTCAAGGCGGTAACTAGCTAATGATAACTTGATATTTTTACTAATGAAGGAGGGGTAACTACAGTCTAGTTAGCTAGAATAGAGGTGGCAGTAACCCCTCCCCCCCCAAAAAAAAAGAGGGTTAAGTACCGCTGCTCTATTTATGACTAAGTACTTGGATAAATACTTATTTACACTTCAATTGCACGTAGGGGCACATTGTACGCCTTGGTAATGAGAAGTAATCAGGGCATTCAGGGGAGCACTAAACCCGTAGGGATTATATAGCGCCTAGGGGAATGAAAGGCATTTAAGACTCAATTCAAGGAATTGGAGCACAGGTCCAATTCCTTAGATCAAGAACCCCTCACCAACTTCTAGGAACCTCCCCTGAGGGGTGAGAGGCAATTAGGTTTGATTCAAGGAAGTGGAGAGTTGCTCTAAGTCAATAAATAGATCAAGAGCGATTCAGTACTTCAGTACTTCTCCCGTACTTATCCTCTCTTTCCTTTCATCAATCCTGTTTCCCAGGCGGTATATGACCCCTACGAGTTTACGGCTTTACCATGAATATAATAATACTGTATACAGTGATAATACTAACTGTATCGTACACAGTCACTCACTGTACCTTAAAATACAAACTTTTAATAACCAAGTACCAATCATACAGATCTGGAGGAATGAGAGGCAGTCAGGTTCAATCCAAGGAATGGGAGGCAGTCAGGTTCAATCCAGGGAATGGGAGGCAGTCAAGTTCAATCCAAGGAATGGAAGGACCCGTTCCATTTCTTGCAGCAAGAGCCTCTCACCGGCATCAAGGAACCTTCCTTGTCAGGATGGCCCAGTTTAGCTCCGCCATTGCAGCTCCAGGCTGTTTCAGCGCCAGGCCGTTTCAGTGCCAGACTATTCAGCACCAGGCAGTTTCAGCGCCAGACTATTCAGCACCAGGCTGTTTCAGTGCCAGACTATTCAGCACCAGGCTGTTTCAGTGCCACCGTAGTTTCAAGACTCAAATCAATAAAATAAGGAACAGAAATATTTATTTTGAACAATGATTTGTTGAATTACATATTTAAAAGACTTCCTTAACTCAAAATTATTAAACAATTGATTAAAATTGTCTAAAACAAAGGGCTAGGGTTAAATTAGGTTAGGTTAGTTTGATAATATTGTACACAGGTACTTCATTTCTGAACGGACCGGCGCTGAAATGGCCTGGTGGTGCTGAAATGACCCGGCGGTGCTGAAATGGCCGGCGGTGCTGAAATGACCCGGCGGTGCTGAAATTGCCCGGCAGTGCTGAAATTACCCGGCGGTGCTGAATTATTATTATTATTATAATCAAGGGGGAAGCGCTAAACCCGGAGGATTATACAGCAACGGCGGTGCTGAAATTGCCCGGCGGTGCTGAAATAGCGGAACTGAATTGTACCCTTCCTTGTGGAGTCAGTACCAGGTAAATACAGTAGTGTGCAGGTAACTTACCAATAATCCTGCTGTGCTTCTTGCTGATGGTGAACTATGCCCAAAACTTTTCTATATCAGAAATTAAATACATCTGTGAGCCAAAAATGACAAAAAAAGACAATTTCTCATTATTAAAATTAGTCTGAATTTATGTCGAAGCTTAAAATTGTATCGCCAATTCTTTAATACCAGTTTTATCACAAAAACTTGGTTTTAATGTATCACATCGTCTTCAGCGTCTTACTCGCCCTGAGCCACCTCAATTAAAACTTGATTTAACTTTTTCAATTTAGAGCTTGGAAAGTTTTTTTCCTCTTGCAGTTCGGCCTTCTGATACAATCTCTGCATATATAGGTAAATCATTTATTTCTGGAACACTATATAATGCACAGTTGAAACACAAGCTTTATTGTAATGCTCTTAAAATCCTCTCCTCCCTGCACACACTGCTATTTGATCACTTTCTGGCCAATATTGAAGGTAGTTCACTTCATTTTCTAACCACATGTTAGTTTATCCTGTCCAAAAGTCATTCTGGTGTTATAATATGGCCCAAAACAGTGATATATTAGCCAAAAAAGTCACAACACCAGTACACACGTAACATGTTTATCACAGCCTACACTCACACTCTCAACAAAAACAAAACATTTTCTCAGATTTTTTTATAATTTCAGTGTCATACGAGATTTCATGTGTAATTTATGTATATATGTAACTATGTACGTATGTGTGTGTGTGTGTGTGTAAAAATAATATTCACATTATTATTATAATCAGAGAAAAAAAACGCTAAAATAATATTCACAAAAATATCATACAGGTAAAAATAAACCTACAGATAGAGTTAGTATGCTAGGCTTAAAGCCTATAGACTGCACGTAAGTTACAAGAGTTACATAGCACCTCTATACTGCAGTGTATTTCCTAAGTTAGGGATGGAAGTAAACTCCGTATACATATATGAAGCATATATTCACTGATATAGGACCTCAACCTCTCGGAAAGACTTGAATGAAAATCATGGCACGCAGGACATGCGATTATTAGGACAACGATTCGCATTATTATTATTATTATTATTATTATTATTATTATTATTATTATTATTATTATTATTATTATTATTATTATATTATTATTATTGTTGTTGTTATTATTATTATTATTATTATTATTATTATTATTATTATTATTATTATTATTATTATTATTATTATTATTATTATTATTATTATTATTATGTAGAGAAAATGCTAAATCTGTAGGGGTCATACATGACATGGGAACCAGAGGCAATCAGGTTCGATCCAAAGAAGAAAAATCAGTCCTTGAATCAAGAGCTCCTTACCAACATCAAGGAACCGCCCTTGAGAGATTGACTTTGTGTGGAGCCTTATCAAATCATCACTTAATAAAGCTCTACCTCCCAATTCCTGGCAAAAACTTCCACGAAGATATTGAGCTATGTGTAAATTTTAATTACATCTTTTTTGAGTGCCCTATGTACAAGCAGTCACTTGGCACAGTCATGAGCTCAACACTGAGTGCTGTCATGGCCAACCTGTACATGGAGCACCGTGAGGAGACGTTGAAAGCATGCGTCCCCAGGGAGATACGTTGAAAATATCCTGGTCATTCCTCCAAGAATCTTCAACCCCAACTTGTAGAACAATGAAGAAGAATAAGACAGACATGCTATTCCTGGGCGCCATGATCTTCAAGAACGAAGATAAAATTAATTCTAAGGTATTCTGTAAACCTGTTAACAAAAAGTATTTATTAACCTACCTAGCTTACAATAGAACACGAAGGACTATTATTGCTTTCTTTCTAAAGACACGCAGAATATGTTCACTCACATTCTTAGGAAGAATGCGACTGCATTAATAAAATCTTCTTAAAACTTTGTTACTCAAAGCACTTCGTCAGTGACTGCAGGAAAAGAAGCAAGATCGCCACCCATCTAGGTACCCATCAGTTACACAACCCAGGGCAACATGGGTTTAGAGCAAGTCGCTCCTGTCTGTCCCAACTACTGGATCACTACGACAAAGTCCTAGATGCACTAGAAGACAAAAAGAATGCAGATGTAATATATACAGACTTTGCAAAAGCCTTCGACAATTGTGACCATGGCGTAATAGTGCACAAAATGCGTGCTAAAGGAATAACAGGAAAAGTTGGTAGATGGATCTATAATTTCCTCACAAACAGAACACAAAGAGTAGTAGTCAACAGAGTAAAGTCTGAGGCGGCTACGGTGAAAAGCTCTGTTCCGTAAGGCACAGTACTCGCTCCCATCTTGTTCCTCATCCTCATATCTGACATAGACAAGGACGTCAGCCACAGAACCGTGTCTTCCTTTGCAGATGACACCCGAATCTGCATGACAGTGTTTTCCATTGCAGACACTTCAAGGCTCCAGGCGGATATTAACCAAATCTTTCAATGGGCTGCAGAAAACAATATGAAGTTCAACGATGAGAAATTTCAATTACTCCGATATGGTAAACATAAGGAAATTAAAACTTCATCCGAGTACAAAAATTCCAGCTACAAAATAGAGCAAAAAAACAACATCAAAGACCTGGGAGTGATCATGTCGGAGGATCTCACCTTCAAGGACCATAACATTGTATCAATCGCATCTGCTAGAAAAATGACAGGATGGATAATGAGAACCTTCAAAACTAGGGATGCCAAGCCCATGATGACACTCTTCAGGTCGCTTGTTCTATCTAGGCTGGAATATTGCTGCACACTAACAGCACCTTTCAAGGCAGGTAAAATAGCTGACCTAGAAAATGTACAGAGAACCTTCATGGCATGCATAACTGAGATAAAACATTTCAATTACTGGTAACGATTGAAGTTCCTGAACCTGTATTCCCTGGAATGCAGGTGAGAGAGATACATGATTATATTACACCTAGAAAATCCTAGAGGGATTAGTACCAAACTTGCACACAAAAATCACTCACCACGAAAGCAAAAGACTCAGCAGACGATGCAACATCCCCCCAATGAAAAGCAGGGGTGTCACTAGCACGTTAAGAGACAACACAATAAGTGTCAGGGGCCCAAGACTGTTCAACTGCCTCCCAGCATACATAAGGGGGATTACCAATAGGCCCCTGGCTGTCTTCAAGCAGGCACTGGACAAGCACCTGAAGTCGGTACCTGACCAGCCGGGCTGTGGCTCGTACGTTGGATTGCGTGCAGCCAGCAATAACAGCCTGGTTGATCAGGCTTTGATCCACCATGAGGCCTGGTCACAGACCGGGCCGCGGGGGCATTGACCCCCGGAACGCTCTCCAGGTAAACTACTGTACTACACAATCCCAGACAAAGGGTCCAGTCCCAGCTTATACTAAGTTCTACATGTCAACATCAGGGCTACATAATAAATAACTTAGTTAATAAGAAAACAGTATCCAGAAACACCAATGCCGGCATCTACACGATATACCATGTAAATTGTGAGAGGTTCTACATAGGAGAAATTTCTAGGGACCCGAACATGACAATCGGTTAACACAAAAGTGCTTGCCGGAGAGATGACACGAAAAATGCCTGTACTATTCACGGCAATACAGACTTACCTGAAGAACTTCCCCAGTGCCAAACTACTTATCAAGGAAGCAGACAGACTGAACCAACTTTGCTTAGAATTTGCCCTAATTGCCACCACAAAAATCAGGTTCATTCCTAATTTTTCAAACCCTGAGCAACTTATTCTTAACGGATATAACCTTACTATTACACAAACTGTATGAGGAAGTACTACAGTAGGCCTGTTGACCTACATTACTTTAAACTTCGAAGTTTCCACTTGGCTGAACACATTGTTGCAGGTGACATATCACTGCCATCTCATGGCTCTCCACTATATATATCATTGAAATACTGATAATTGTTAGACAAAGCAACATCATGGAATCTTGATACAGGATATCTCCACAACCTGTTTGCTAACCTCTGGTCTAACTCTTGAGCATGACCTTCTTCCACTGGTGGGTCCTCCCTACTGCACCTCATCTGGCACTAGTATGTAAGCATCAATCTTCCTGCCTGTGATTCAGATCCATCAAGATTGATGGATCTGAATCACACTCCTATAAACACCTCGACCTGTCCCTTGGCCTATAAACACCTGTTTACCTGATTACCTCATTTTTTATTGTCTTC
The DNA here is from genome assembly GCF_038502225.1 of Cherax quadricarinatus. Classification (NCBI taxonomy): domain Eukaryota; kingdom Metazoa; phylum Arthropoda; class Malacostraca; order Decapoda; family Parastacidae; genus Cherax; species Cherax quadricarinatus. Next base: position 15,754,844 of record NC_091329.1, on the reverse strand, counting down.
TGTATATAGTTCTATAAGGTTGACATACTGATTACCTTCTCTTCTATAGTCTTTGATTAATGTTCTGTATTTGCACTGGGAGGGGTGGGACACTAGTGGTGGCATAAGGGGGGACTCCCCCCCCACCAAATAAAAATAATGCTCTAAAATAAATTCAACAGGTAAGATGACGAAGAAGGATGGTGCAGGTAGGAGGAAGACTCTAATCGTTGCTTTATATGTACCTGGACCCAGAAACTGGCTGATGGGTGGTGGTTGTGGGAATGGAGGAATGGGATGGCTGGAAGAAAGGAGATACTAGTTGTAGGTTCATAATGTGTGGCAAGGTCCAGATTACCATTATACTATACTATTTAGGAAAAGAGCTAAACCCATAGGGGTTACACAGTGCTTAGGGAATGGAAGATAATTGGGTTTGAGCCAAGGAAGTGAGTAATAGGTCAGCTCTCCTAAGAAAACTGGGCCCTGAAATGGGCTGATGGGTCAGAGGATGGAAGGTTTATGGGTGGTGGGAGATGCTAGTCGTAGATTTATAAAGTGCCTGAACCCATAAATAAGCAGTAAGAAGAGAGGGGGAGCAAGGGTGGAGTGGGATGATTGGAGGTAGAGAGAGATGCTAGTCATAGGTTCATAATGTGTGCCTGAAACCAGAAATGGGCTGGTGGGCAATGAAATGAGAGTTTGTTTGTGAAATATTATATTCCGTCAAATAGGCTGGGTCACATACAAGGTGTTAAAATCAATCAGCCCCAACTGGGAGACTTCAGGAGGGCGATGAGAATGTCGTCAAGAAGTCTAGTAAAAGTTCATCAGCTATGGGAACTTTAAAGGTTCAAAACTTTTATTCCAGCATAGCTGGACTTCACTTGGGAATTGCCATCTCTCAGGATAGCCTATGCCATACACAGGAAAAATGATAAGAGGGGAAAGGGGATGAAGATGTGTGATCACAGTTCCATATCATTGTAAATATGGCATCCTCAAGACTAATAAGACACTCTTAGTAATTTTAATGTGTACCTGCATGCCAGCACAGTGTGTCAGTTTATTTAGGTACAGGTACACACAAGTATAATTATCAGAGTATGTATAAAACATGAAATAACTTTAAAACACTTCGAAATTTTGGAATGTTTCCAGACATTATGGAGATACACAGTGCTCATGGAGAATGTAAACAAACCAGGTTTTGCGTGGTGACCGTATCACAAAGTCAGGTAGGGGGAGCCATATAGTGAGTTTTGGTCATAATTTGAAATGTCCGTATTAGTAGAATGCAGTGAGGCGAAACGCCATAAAGTGGGGCCCTACTGTAACTAGCCTCATATAAAGTGATAAACCCTTTAATGTCATACAGTGACCACAAAAAGGGAGGGGTGTAGTAGTAATTACATTTGATATGAAAAAGGGAAGAATGACTCCAATTACATGCATCAAAATCCCTTTACAGGCATCATGATCCCCCCCCTTCCCAGCCTTGGAGGAAGAACTTTTTTTTTTTTTAAACAAGTCGGCCATCTCCCACCGAGGCAGGGTGACCCCAAAAGAAAGAAAATCCCCAAAAAGAAAATACTTTCATCATCATTCAACACTTTCACCTCACTCACACATAATCACTGTTTTTGCAGAGGTGCCCAGAACACAACAGTTTAGAAGCATATACAGTGGACCCCCGCATAACGATCACCTCCGAATGCAACCAATTATGTAAGTGTATTTATGTAAGTGCGTTTGTACGTGTATGTTTGGGGGTCTGAAATGGACTAATCTACTTCACAATATTCCTTATGGGAACAAATTCGGTCAGTACTGGCACCTGAACATACTTCTGGAGTGAAAAAATATCGTTAACCGGGGGTCCACTGTACGTATAAAGATGCACAACATATCCCTCCAAACTGCCAATATCCCAAACATGTCCACAAAATATGTGCTTATGTAATGACATCATATAAAGACTGGTGAATGGTCAGTATAGCAAAACATATTACTTACTTTTTATATTTTTACCTTATTAACTTTATATAGCAGTTTGGTGAATGATTATTATTATAGTACAGTACTATTATTATTGTTGTTGTTTCATTTGCAAGTAAGTGCTAAATCCATGAGATATACCTGAGGAATGGTTGGTAATAAGGTTTGATTCAAGGAAGGAGAGGGTAGCTCTTATTCCTTCATCATGAGGCATGTGATATGTTCATTTTGTAAAATCAAGAAATGTGGTTTTTTTTTCTGATCTTAGCCTTCAGATCACCAGTCTTTACCTCCCAATGTCTTTTTGAAACTTATGTTGGCTACGGTAAAATGTATAATTCACTCTGTATGTTTACTTTAAAAAAAAAAAAACACGTCGGCCACTTCCCACAGAGGCAGGGTAACCCAAAAAGAAAAAAAAACTTTCATCATCATTCAACACTTTCACCATCACTTTTACATAATCACTGTTTTTGCAGAGGCACTCAGATAGGACAGTTTAGACATCCCTCCAAACTGTGAGTATCCTAAGCCCCTCCTTTAAAGTGCAGGCCTTGTACTTCCCACCTCCAGGACTCAAGTCCAGCTAAGCAGTTTCCCTGAATCCCTTCACAAAATATTACCCTGCTCACACTCCAACAGCTCATCAGGTCTCAAAAACCATTCATTTCCATTCTCTCCTGTCTAACACGCTCATGCACGCTTGCTGTAAGTCCAAGCCCCTCGCCCACAAAAACTTCTTTACCTTTTTGGATACGACTCCTACCCCGCCTTCCTTCCCCAGTAGATTTATATGCTCTCCAAGTCATTCTACTTTGTTCCATTCTCTCTAAATGACCAAACCACCTCAACATCCCCTCTTAGCCTCTCACTAATACTTTTAGTAACTCCACATCTCCTCCAAATTTCCACACTACGAATTCTCTGCATATTTACACCACACATTGCCCTTAGACACAACATCTCCCCTGCCTCCAGCCACCTCCTTGCTGCAGTATTTACAACCCATACTTCACACCCACATAAGAGTGTTGGTACCACTATACTCTCGCTCTCGTACATTCCCTTCTTTGCCTCCATGGATAACATTCTTTGTCTCCACAGATGCCTCAACACACCACACCTCTTTTCCTTCAATTCTATGGTTTACCTCATCCTTCATAAACCCACCCACGGACAAGTCAACTCCCAATTATGTTTAAATACCTTCCTCAAAAGACCCATCAAAGATGATTAGTTTGTCATCTCACTGTTAAAAAGTGAAGAAATCTGGAAAAGAAAATAAATTACAGTATGGAGAAAGAATTTAGTGAAATTCAGTTTCCAACTTTCCTGGGACATAAATGAACATAATGTGAGAATTTTGAGAGAACATTATATATGAATCAGAATGCTAAACCATGGGAGGTAATCAAATGCTGCACAGCAAAGGAGAGATGGAGGAAGATATGTGGTGTTGAGAAGACATGGTAGAAATAGAAGGAATGGGGAAGGCTCAGTTGGTGGAGTAAGTAGGTGTAATTTCTCATGAATGCACTTCATACTGTGAGTACCCCACTGTTTATAACTTCTGAATCTCCCTTTAAAATATGCCTGAATTTCTCTATTATCAATGATTATACAAAGGGTCTTAAAATATTTTTATCCCAGCTTTAAACTATCTCATTTCAAACACCTTTTCCTGACAAAATTTATATAACAAAACATGTAGGGAAAACAATGAAGATACAGTATTTTAATAAACAGCAAAAAACAACTGTAGAATATAAAATTCTGAAAATCAAAATACTCAAGAATATTTTTAGATGGAAACTAATCTTTACACAAGTTATGTTTGTCTTTAGGCTGTGTAGGTGCACATTTTATTGGATTCTGTGCAATAACTGGAGAGTACTTTCGGTTCTGTGTTTTACTCAATGGAATTGTTATTATAATCAAAACCAGTCTCCTCAATGGAAGCTTTCTATTGGTTTTAGGTTGCACAAGTTGAAATATGCCAATTTTATTAATCAAATTGATTTCTGTGAAATAACTAGAAAATGTCTCTTCTGATCAGAAATAAATCAGTGTTTGATTTCATTGGGCTATCATTGTTTAATCTACAGTGTTCATTTAATAAATATTTCATGCATACTTATATTTCATGCATACCAGTGACTATGCCCTTGGTAGTAGATGAGGGCATAGTCACTGGTAGGCATGATTCCCCAGTGGAAGTAGGTCATACCCGAAGCATGGGTTAGTGGTGGTAGTAGTAGCCGTGAAGGTTACATAACCTTCTTCACAGCTGCTACTACTACCACCACCACTAACCCATGCCTCAGGTATGACCAACTTCCACTGGAAAATCCTGCCTACCATTGACAATGCCCTTGTCTGCTACCCGTCCCTTTTCACCTGTTCTTATGAGTGGGAGGGGTTGGATTTGAGTGGGACTTGCACATCAGAGCTTATTTCTTGGGTAGCATTGAAAATTGGGTTGGGGAAATGTTTTGTTAGTGGGATGAATTGTAAAGGACCTGCCTAGTATGGGCCAACAGGCCTGCTGCAGTGTTCCTCCTTTCTTATGTTCTTATGTTAAGTGCCAGCCTTCTTGCCTGTGCTCCAGAATCTTCACGACTACGGTGCTCTTCACACCAACTCCAAGGCTGAGGGACTGATTACCTCATCTTTTGTATACAGTTCTTTTGTCTTCCAATTATATCCTTGAATTTGTATTATAGTCACTGGATGGCGAAAGATCTACAATAAGATACCCAGATGTTGCACACGTGTCTAATTTTTATATTTTATTATCCAAGAAATAGAATAGAACTTCCAATTTTTGTGTGATGATGGATTCAGAATGAAGGGCAGTTGTTTTTTAGAAGAGGCATGGGGGGCTCATGATTAATGAACAAAGGAGAGGTTGCTTTAGTGGTTGAAATACCGACAGTGTTTATTTTGGACTCTTTTTAAAAGGATTTTTTTAATTTTGTGTATAATTGACCAAGTTACTGATTTCTGTGGTACATAGTTGAATGGATGTTCAGTCAATAGAATGGAAAGCATACTAGTGAAATAGCAAGGAATTGGGTCGAATTGAGCGTCATTAGATTTTGCTTATAATAAGATTCAAAATTGCTTATGTGTAAATCATGCCCAGACTGCTAATGTTGCTCCTGCATAATTCTGTATTTTTCATCAACTAACATTTTTGTTTTCATAAGCTTCAGGAAAAGATTCTCTACCATTTCAGAAGATAAAATTAATATATTTTTAAATGCAACACTGTCAGCACTTTTAATTTCAGGGTTGTGACAGTGAAAGCATTAAATCTTACTGGCTTGTTAATCTTGGTTTATGACCTGTATGGGTCCAAAATTGACTATTTTTATAGAAGAAACTGACAAAACTGAAATACCGTTTTGCCTTTAATAATTTCCGAGTACCTCGTCTAATTGTCTTCACCTTTCAGTGCTGTCAGCTTGATAATTCAAATTGTGACTGGCTTCAAACTTAATGTGCTGATGTATTTTAGGATATTGGTCCCTCTGAGATAACAAAAGAATTCCTCTTTAATTTGTTTTCAGAGCTGGTGTTTCTTAGTGGAATGTCTGAATTAATATGGGATTGTATATGTCCAAAGCTATCATTTTTATTGAAAAAATTGGGATTTTAGTGTCCATGTGATAACTTGTGAATACCAAATCTGATTACCTTCAGATCTTCAAGGCTAAACTTCTTTATAAACTTAGGCTGTTCCTGGTCATGGACTAGACCTCAAGAGGGTTGAACCCCAAAACACCCTCCAGGTAGACACACACTGCCCTAATCTTTTTGTGTGTATTGATGTACAGGGGTTTGGGATTGTGCAATACCGGTTTACGGTGTTTCACTTTACGGCATTTCTTCATTTATTCAGATTTCCTAAAATAAATATATTCACCACTCACTATAAGCTAAGGATGAAAATATTTTAAGGTAACTAATGTGTATTGTATATGCATTTTTTAGGCCTAGCTCTATTGCTCACTTAATACATGATAGTGTAAACATGTTATCAGGCTTTTATATGCATTTGAAAGTAAAAAAAAAAAAGTTTCACTTTACAGCAATTTTTGCTTTACAGCAGTAGCCTGGAACCTAACCTGCTGTATAAGGAGGGCCTGCCTGTAACTTGTATTGGATCACAGTGATCGAAATAAATTAGTTTTTATTAGTTATCACTGAGTACATCCTGATGTGAGGCAGCTGTCCCTGTTTTAGCATCTGCAGTCTTATTTATTAGTGCTAAAATGATCTTCATTCATGTTCTCAAATTCCTTAATTTTCCTGAATACTCTATGTGTTAGGAGTCATGTTGTCTGGTCTTAGTTCTTAATCAAAACAATGGGAAACTTCTCCCTGTCCTTTAGTGAATTAATAAGAGTAAAATGACTTAGCACCAGTAAAATAATACACACACACTGAACACTGTCTTATAGTGAACAAGGATATTACTCGCTGCCATATGGGATACAAAAACTTTAGCAACAGTACCGGTTTTCTCAAAAGCATCAGTCAGTTATAAAAGAGCTATTTGTCAATAGAGTAATACCTTCACACAACTGCAGTCCTTGACAATTATGCTCTTTTATATTGTGCATTTGAAACAAAGGTACAATACAAACTTCCTCACAAAACAGGAAATGTTAGGTAACAAATCTAGCCTAATTTACCACACCAACCACATCACATACACTCAAATCTGGCTGCTAAAGGAGCTTGTTTACCACAGGAAAACACAGGCCAACCAGGCAGACAAGCCACTATGACATTATTCAGGGCACAAAATGTTTTGTAGATTTTTTCTATATGAAATTTATCTCCATGTAAATTTGCATTGAAACTGTCAAATGTGAATGTTTGCTCACATAAGCCAATTGAATTAAAAGAAAAATCAGATTTTACTTACTAGGAAAAGCTTTTATTTTACAATTAAAGACTACAATAAATACATCTCATTTATAGACAATGTCAAAAAGATGCAGAGTAAAAAATACGCTAAGTACAATGTCTTGGACTGCAGCACATACATGCCTAAATAATTAAAAGTGAGAAGAGCTCACTATATTATGTACGGTATTCCACATATCTGTACTGTATATGTATACATATATATAAAGAAAATTGAAATACTGACTGCTTTATATGCATAACAGAAATACTGCATGGCATCAAACAACTTCAACAAAGCAATGTAATGTGCATTACTATGTTAAGTGCTGCAGAAAATTTAACGAGAATAATTGTGGTCATACATTTCATAACATGCCCATATTTTCCCTGCAGGTTTACTTTGTCTACATCACAAATGTATGTGCATAGGAGGAGAAATATTATATCCAAGATATATCTTCATATCTTAAAATAAAAATATACATTTAGAAAGAATGATTTAAATTGAGGAAAACACCTCATTATGCTTAGCTATGACTGATAATAAAATAAACTTGTTGAATAAAGTCTTCCAGATTTCCAGAGCCATATTCTTAATTAAGCCTTTTTATTCTCCAATTAGACGGTTGACAAAGGCTTCGATCCTGGACTCCTCTTGTAGACCAACAAACTTATCCACAACTTTGCCATCCTTTACTGCAAGGACAGAAGGTACAGCCGAAACCTAAGTAGTGAAGATAAGTCGTATTAGGAATACAAAATAATAAAAATATTTAAATGCACACATTTCTACAATTTAAAAAATAAAACATTTTAAGAAAATATAGATACAGCCTCTCCTCACTAACAACAGGGTTCGGTTTCTAAGAGTAGGTCCAAAAATAAATCTACGTTCACGTGCATAGCGCTCCGAACTTTTTACTGGACCCTCGAATTTCATCATCCCTTTTCTGTATGTAAAACTATATAGTTATTCTCTATAAAATGTATTTTTTGTTAATATTTTTGTGTGTCTGGAATGGATTAATTGGATTCACATTATTTCTTAAGGGAAATATTAACAAAAAATACATTTTATAGAGAATAACTATAGTTTTACATACAGAAAGGAGATGATGAAATTCAAGGGTCCACTGTATTTTACATGCTTTTTTTTTTTTTTTTTTCAACAAGTCGGCCGTCTCCCACCGAGGCAGGGTGACCCAAAAAAGAAAGAAAATCCCCAAAAAGAAAATACTTTCATCATCATTCAACACTTTCACCACACTCGCACATTATCACTGTTTTTGCAGAGGTGCTCAGAATACAACAGTTTAGAAGCATACACATATAAAGATACACAACATATCCCTCCAAACTGCCAATATCCCAAACCCCTCCTTTAAAGTGCAGGCATTGTACTTCCCATTTCCAGGACTCAAGTCCGACTATATGAAAATAACCGGTTTCCCTGAATCCCTTTACTAAATATTACCCTGCTCACACTCCAACAGATCGTCAGGTCCCAAGTACCATTCGTCTCCATTCACTCCTATCTAACACACACACACACGCTTGCTGGAAGTCCAAGCCCCTTGCCCACAAAACCTCCTTTACCCCCTCTCTCCAACCCTTTCGAGGACGACCCCTACCCCGCCTTCCTTCCCCTATAGATTTATATGCTTTCCATGTCATTCTACTTTGATCCATTCTCTCTAAATGACCAAACCACCTCAACAACCCCTCTTCTGCCCTCTGACTAATACTTTAACTCCACACCTTTTCCTAATTTCCACACTCCGAATTTTCTGCATAATATTTACACCACACATTGCCCTTAAACAGGACATCTCCACTGCCTCCAACCGTCTCCTCGCTGTTGCATTTACCACCCAAACTTCACACCCATATAAGAGTGTTGGTACTACTATACTTTCATACATTCCCTTCTTTGCCTCCATAGATAACGTTTTTTGACTCCACATATACCTCAACGCACCACTCACCTTTTTTCCCTCATCAATTCTATGATTAACCTCATCCTTCATAAATCCATCCACCGACACGTCAACTCCCAAGTATCTGAAAACATTCACTTCTTCCATACTCCTCCTCCCCAATTTGATATCCAATTTTTCTTTATCTAAATCATTTGACACCCTCATCACCTTACTCTTTTCTATGTTCACTTTCAACTTTCTACCTTTACACACATTCCCAAACTCATCCACTAACCTTTGCAATTTTTCTTTAGAATCTCCCATAAGCACATTATCATCAGCAAAAAGTAACTGTGTCAATTCCCATTTTGAATTTGATTCATCAAAATTTAATCCCACCCCTCTCCCGAACACCCTAGCACTTACTTCCTTTACAACCCCATCTATAAATATACGTATGTAACAAAAAAAACGTAGATCTACGTTCGGAGCGCTACACACATGAACTTAGATCTACATTTGGACAGTTTAAGGGTTAAGCAAGGAGCATAATGTACTGGTAGTGGGTTTGTGTCAACCATCTTTAGTTTTTTAATGTCATCTTTGCGCCACTGATAACATTTCTGGTATATTTTTAACCCGTAAAGGGTCCAAGCAGATCTACGTTCATATGTGTAGTGCTACAAAAGTAGATCTATGTTTTTTTTTACATATTTTCAAATATAACAAAAAAAAAAAAAAGTAGATCAAAGTTTTTTTACACATTTTCAAATGTAAAAAAACAAAAAGATGATCTTTTTTTACATACATTCAAATGTTGAAAAAAACGTATATATACGTTTGGACCGTTTACAGGTTAAATGTTTATACAGTAGTGTACTGTACAGTATACTGTAACGAACAGAATAGAGGAACTCAGCTCTAATATACATTATTTAGGTTTGCATAATGGTTGGAGAGCTGGTCATAAGTCCGAGTGGTCGGTAAACAAGCACGTCGCTAAGCAACGAGAGGCTGTACTTAAATACGTATAATGTATTTTCTAGTTATTCATAGGTTTTAATCTAACAGTAACCTACAATAAATCTTAAGATTCCTTATTTGCTGTGGATGATTCTAAACAGCAACTAGATACTACATAAAGTGTTTTAATTTTATGGAAAAATTTCACCCCTCATGTAGGTGACAAACATTACTACCTTACAAGTTTCTGGTAAAGTAAAACTATAGTAGTTAGTACGTGTCTCACACTTAGTAGATAAAGACTCCATTAGTTCTTGTGCTGAATAACTGATAAGGATTAGTGCCTTAAACTGATACAAAAATATGTAATTTGTCCAGTCAATTAACTATGAAATACCTTGACTGATAGAGTCTAGCGCTTTTATTGTGAAAATAATAATAAGGTATAGTAGTGTACTGTGCTATCATAACTCTTATATTTTCTGTCTGGTTCCTTAGAACAACAACCAACAACTTCTAATGATTTTGAATGACCCAGACTAATTCAATAAAGTTGACAATTACATACTTATACAGTGGTACCTCGAATATTAGCCAAAATTCATTCCAGAAGGCTGTTCAAGTGCCATTACTGAACGAATTTGTTCCCATAAGGAATAATGTAAATTAGATTAGTCCGTTTCAGACCCCCAAAAATACACTTACAAAAGCACTTACAAAAATACACTTACATAATTGTTCGAGTTGGGAGCTGTTCGAAATTCAAGGTACCAGTGTAAATTAAAATGTAAATACCCTTGGGTTAGACAAATTCACTAAGTACAGTAGTACCTCAAGTTTCGAACTGCTCCCAACTCGACCAATTATGTAAGTGTATTATTGTAAGTGCTTTTGTAAGTGTATTTTTGGGGGTCTGAAACAGACTAATCTAATCTACATTATTCCTTGTGGGAACAAATTCGTTCGGTAACGGCACTCGAACAGCCTTCTGGAACGAAGAAAGTTCTAAACTCGGGGTACCACTGTAACTTTATGAAAGTTTTGGAGCACAGTCCATACAATAAGATTTGAAGAGCTGATTTCATCCTGTGTCAGAAATTTCCAAAATGATAGAGTGACTGAGACATGGCATTATACATTTTTAAACTCACAAATGTTGTCTACATCATGTTGTATTTTCCACCAAACTGGGTTAGTGACCTAGCCTGACTTTAATAAATTAATGCAATACAGTATAATACAGATTAGCCTTACTTCTGTGATGGTCAAGCTCGTTCCTACAGCGTTCTTGCAACAATGAATTTACTCCTCGTATATACACTATACGTATATTTATGGGCAAAGAAATTTAATTAAGTACGTATTTTGTAATGTTTTCATAGACTTGTTGTCTCACTCTGTGATGATGATATCTTTATAAATTTCACTATGTGTAGGATAGATCATAAGATGGTACTTTCCAAGTACAGTATGATTGCAACTCCAGCTCTGCTTAAACAAAATTCTTATAAAGCTCCTGTAGCTACTGAAACCTTAGTGGCATGCTTGATGAAATTCTCAGGGCTTTACTGAAGCCTCCTAGGCTGGCTGACAGATTTCATCACTTCAGATAAGTAACCAATTATGTGTGATAGAATATGACATGGAGACATGGATAGTGATATGTTGTAGCTACAATGAGAGTAAAAGGTAGATGGGATATAAGGAGAATAGAAGCATCAGGGAAGAGATAGGTGAAGGTTTATAAACTAAAAGAGGAGGCAGTTAGGGTAAGATATAAACAGCTATTGGAGGATAGATGGGCTAATGAGAGCATAGGCAATGGAGTCGAAAAGGTATGGGGTAGGTTTAAAAATGTAGTGTTAGAGTGTTCAGCAGAAGTTTGTGGTTACAGGAAAGTGGGTGCGGGAGGGAAGAGGAGCGATTGGTGGAATGATGATGAAAAGATAGTAGTAAAGGAGAAAAAGTTAGCATATGATAAGTTTTTACAAAGTAGAAGTGATGCAAGGAGGGAAGATTATATGGAGAAAAAGAGAGAGGTTAAGAGAGTGGTGAATCAATGTAAAAAGAGAGCAAATAAGAGAGTGGGTGAGATGTTATCAACAAATTTTGTTGAAAATAAGAAAAAGTTTTGGAGTGAGATTAACAAGTTAAGGAAGCCTAGAGAACAAATGGATTTGTCAGTTAAAAATAGGAGAGGAGAGTTATTAAATGGAGAGTTAGAGGTATTGGGAAGATGGAGGGAATATTTTGAGTAATTGTTAAATGTTGATGAAGATAGGGAAGCTGTGATTTCGTGTATAGGGCAAGAAGGAATAACATCTTGTAGAAGTGAGGAAGAGCCATTTGTGAGTTTGGAGGAAGTTCGTGAGGTAGTAGGTAAAATGAAAGGGGATAAGGCAGCTGGGATTGATGGGATAAAGATAGAAATGTTAAAAGCAGGTGGAGATATAGTTTTGGAGTGGTTGGTGCTATTATTTAATAAATGTATGGAAGAGGGTAAGGTACCTAGGGATTGGCAGAGAGCATGCATAGTTCCTTTGTATAAAGGCAAAGGGGACAAAAGAGAGTGCAAAAATTATAGGGGGATAAATCTGTTGAGTATACCTGGTAAAGTGTATGGTAGAGTTATTATTGAAAGAATTAAGAGTAAGACGGAGAATAGGATAGCAGATGAACAAGGAGGCTTTAGGAAAGGTAGGGGGTGTGTAGACCAGGTGTTTACAGTGAAACATATAAGTGAACAGTATTTAGATAAGGCTAAAGAGGTTTTTGTGGCACTTATGGATTTGGAAAAGGCGTATGACAGGGTGGATAGGGAGTCAATGTGGCAGATGTTGCAGGTGTATGGTGTAGGAGGTAGGTTACTGAAAGCAGTGAAAAGTTTTTACGAGGATAGTGAGGCTCAAGTTAGAGTATGTAAGAAAGAGGGAGATTATTTCCCAGTAAAAGTAGGCCTTAAACAAGGATGTGTGATGTCACCGTGGTTGTTTAATATATTTCTAGATGGGGTTGTAATTGAAGTAAATGCGAGGGTCTTGGCAAGAGGCGTGGAGTTAAAAGATAAAGAATCACACATAAAGTGGGAGTTGTCACAGTTGCTCTTTGCTGATGACACTGTGCTCTTGGGAGATTCTGAAGAGAAGTTGCAGAGGTTGGTGAATGAATTTGGTAGGGTATGCAAAAGAAGAAAATTAAAAGTGAATACAGGAAAGAGTAAGGTTATGAGGATAACAAAAAGATTAGGTGATGAAAGATTGGATATCAGATTGGAGGGAGAGAGTATGGAGGAGGTGAATGTATTCAGATATTTGGGAGTGGACGTGTCAGTGGATGGGTCTATGAAAGATGAGGTGAATCATAGAATTGATGAGGGGAAAAGGGTGAGCGGTGCACTTAGGAGTCTGTGGAGACAAAGAGCTTTGTCCTTGGAGGCAAAGAGGGGAATGTATGAGAGTACAGTTTTACCAACGCTCTTATATGGGTGTGAAGCATGGGTGATGAATGTTGCAGCGAGGAGAAGGCTGGAGGCAGTGGAGATGTCATGTCTGAGGGCAATGTGCGGTGTGAATATAATGAAGAGAATTCGTAGTTTGGAAGTTAGGAGGTGCAGGATTGCCAAAACTGTTGTCCAGAGGGCTGAGGAAGGGTTGTTGAGGTGGTTCGGACATGTATAGAGAATGGAGCGAAACAGAATGACTTCAAGAGTGTATCAGTCTGTAGTGGAAAGAAGGCGGGGTAGGGGTCGGCCTAGGAAAGGTTGGAGGGAAGGGGTAAAGGTTTTGTGTGCGAGGGGCTTGGACTTCTAGCGGGCATGCATAAGCGTGTTTGATAGGAGTGAATGGAGACAAATGGTTTTTAATACTTGACGTGCTGTTGGAGTGTGAGCAAAGTAACATTTATGAAGTGATTCAGGGAAACCGGCAGGCTGGACTTGAGTCCTGGATATGGGAAGTACAGTGCCTGCACTCTGAAGGAGGGGTGTTAATGTTGCAGTTTAAAAACTGTAGTGTAAAGCACCCTTCTGGCAAGACAGTGATGGAGTGAATGATGGTGAAAGTTTTTCTTTTTTGGGCCACCCTGCCTTGGTGGGAATCGGCCAGTGTGTTAATAATAATAAAAAAAACATGGATAGTGTCTGTTTTCAACTTTTCACTTCGTAACTATTTTATACATCAGCAGTGCTGATGTATAAAATTCTGTTCCAATACAAAAATCTGAAATCTGATTATGAAATTATCTAGAACCCTTAAAAGGAACTAATGTATAACTATTTAAAAAGAAAATGAGGTTATACACCTCAAAAACAGGCCACAAGAGCCAGACCCTATGAAAGATTAACTCACTTGTATGTATCCTATCTTTAATTAATTTTAAGCTCAAAATGATACAGGGGGCCTCTAAATAAATTATGTATAGAGATTATTATAGGTACTGTAAAACTCAAGATGAATAAGTTTACAAGATATAATATAGTGTGCCATGACAGTAGTTTTCTAGACTGTATGTTGGTGGATGAAAGGCTAGAGTAAACTTTTGGATATGCACATATTTTAGAGGAATGACTGATTTTTCAGATCACAGAATGAAAACTACAGAAAAAGCATATGAAGTATAATGAGAAGTGATTCAGTGTATAAGGAAGAAACAAAAATGAATGTGGGATATCCAGTGTTAGGGTGCACAGAAATTTGTATTTACAGTTATAGGAGGGTGGGTGTGGTGGTAAGAGAAATAACTGTGGGTTGATGTAAAGAGGGTAGTAAGGGAGAAAAAAGTCATATCAGAGGCTTTTATGATATAAAAGTGATATATGGGACACACAGTAGATGTAGAGAACAAGAGGTAAAACGAGTGGTGAGGGAGTGTAAAAGGAGAGCTATTGAAAGACAGGGCAAGTCTTTATCAGCAAATTTTGCTGAGAATTAAAGTTGGAAAATGAAAGAAGGAATAAGTCAGATGGGGAGAAAGAGGGTACAAGGAAGATGGAGAAAATGTTTTGAAGTTATTATATGTTCATGATGAAAGTGAGGCAGTAAACATGTGCTGGGGAGCAACATTATCTGGTAGGAATAAGAAGAGCTAGAGGTGATTGCGGGAAGGTAAGACAATAGGTAAATTGAAAGAAGTAAAGTAGCTAAGACAGATGAGATTAAGCTCGAGGTGAAAAGCAGGTAGGAATATAGTTTTAAATCTGATGCAAAGCAAGAGTTGTCACAGTTGCTTTTTGCCAATGATTTTTTTGTGTGTGTGGGGGGGTGAAAATCTGCAGAGTAGTGGCAAAGGTTGGTAAAGAAATTTAGGAGGGGTGTGAACATAAAAGTGAACATAAAAAAAAGGCAAGGTAGCAAGAGCAACAAATAGCTTAGGCAATGAAAAATTGGATACTGAATTTGAGAGTGGAAGTGGGTCTACAATTTAGAGTGGAAGTGGGTCTACAAAACACAGGAACCATAGAACAAACTAAGGGAAAGAGGTAGCTGATGTGCTGAGGTCAGCGACTGAAGAAAAAAGTTATTTTATAGATGCAAAAAGGGGGATGTATCAAAGTATAGTAGTATCAATACTTATGAAAGTCTGAGGCATGGGCTTTAAAAGTTGTAGCAAGGATGAAGATGGAGGCAATAGATATGAAGTATGTAAGAACTGTTGAAGTGGTTTGCACATACAAAGAGGATGGAAAGAAGGATAGGGAGACATCCCAAGACAGTTTGACAAGAGGGTAACTCATTACCAGAGAGAGTGGATTAACAACATACTGCTGATGCATCAAGTTTTGATTCCTGGAAATGGGAAGTACAATGCAGCACTCTGAAGGAGTGGCGGTGTTAATGTTGCAGTTTTATAACTGTAGTTTAAGCATGCCTCTGGCAAGACAGTGATGGAGTGAATGATGATGAGTTTTTCTTTTTCGGGCCACCCTGCCTTGGTGAGAAATGGCCAATGTGTTTAAAAAGTAATATGATTATGAAATTAGCCAAAGCTTTTAACCCTTTGACTGTTTTGGTCATATATATATACACGTCTTACGCGCCACTGTTTCGGACGTATTTATACGGGTAAATTCTAGCGGCTTCAAATCAAGCAGGAGAAAGCTGGTAGGCCCACATGTGAGAGAATGGGTTTGTGTGGTCAGTGTGCACCACAAAAAAAATCCTGCAGCACACATTGCACAATGAGAAAAAAAAACTGACCGTTTTTTTGGATTAAAACGCCGACTTTGAGGTGTATTTTCATATAGTATTTATTGTTGTATTCTCGTTTCCATGGTCTCAAGTGATAAAATGGAAAACATATTACAGAAATAGGGATGATTTTGATTACTTTCATGATGAAAACGACCTTGAAATTGAGTTCAATTTTTACCAATGTTCAGGAGTAAGCAGATCACACCACACGTCCAATACACGTCAACTGGGGAGTCCAATGTTCTTTCACCAGTGCACTGATATTATTTATACCATTTTTACAATAATGCATTAGTCTGCATAACAGTAAATTTTGTAATTTTTGTATGAATAAAAAATCAAAATAGAAAGCAATAGTAATATATAAGAGGGGCCTAAAAACGTGACTAATGAACAGAGGATATGTTATTTTAGTGCCAAGAATGTCTACATTGTTTATTCTGGACCCTATTTTGAAATTGGCATCTTCTTTAATTTGCATGAAATTGGCCAAATTGCCAATTTCTGACCACTTTATTGGGTAGTTCAAATCGGTAAATGGGCAGTTTCTTGTACTCAACTGATAGAAAAAATGGAGTTCTAAAGAAATAGCTATGAGTTTGGTCAACTGGAACAATGGAATTGGCCAAAAACAGGGCTCAAAGTCGGCGAAATCGCCGATGCGTACATGTCGGTGGACTGCTAACTTCACGGGAGCGTAATTCCATGAGTTTTCGACCAAATTTTGTACTTTTGGTGTCAATACCATCGGGAAAAGATTCTCTATCATTTGATAAGAAAACATTTTTTGGGACTTAAGGCATCCTCCGGCGGCATCCCGGCCGAAAACACCCCAATGTCTCTTGGCGCCATCGCCATCTAAGAGGGACTCGAGAGCTTCATTCAAATTCACCAAAAATTTTCTAAAAATTTTGCGACATAGAATGACAGTTTCAGAAAGGGGCTTGCAACAGTGAAAGGGTTAAAAGGAACTAATGTGTAACAATGATTTTGCATTTAGACGTGTATAGAATGTCAGATCAGAATAAGAAAAACAAGAATTTGATATGCTGTTGGAAGGTGAGCAATAGGTAACATTTCTGAAAGGATTTGGGGAATCTGGTTAGCCAGACTACAGTCCTGGAGGTGGGAAGTGCAGTACCTGCAATCTGAACGATAAGTTGGGATGATGTTGCACAGAGGCTCATTTGAATTGTGATATATGAACACTATTGAACAAGTTATGGTGAATGTGTTTTCTTCTTTGGGGTCACACTGCCAATGTGGTAGAAAAAGAATTTTTCTTTTTACACAGATCTATTTAACAGACTAAGAGCTGCTATCCTACCTCAGCTCATTTCTAAGTCCAGCCCCTTCTAAGGTATACTACCACCCCCCTGGGATGCAACCCACAACAGTTGACTAACACCCAGGTATCTACTTACTGCTAAGTGAACAGGGAAACAGGTTTAAAGAAACATGCATAACATTTCCACCCATGGCAGGGATCAAACTGTGGACACACAGTATGTTAGTCCACAGTATGTTAGCTGAGTGCACTATTAATGAGCAATAAAACACTCATTCCAAATTGTACCATTAAATTATACTCACCCCGTAATCAAGTGCAAGATCTGAAACATCGTCAATATCAACTTTAGCAAGGTGAACTTTATCCCCCTTGCCTCCAATGATAGTCTCTAGACGTGGGCCAAGTAGTTTACAGGGTCCACACCATCTGTAAGAGAGATTACCAAATAAAACAGTTCTTGCCAATACAGAAACACAGAGACAATGTACAGAAAATTAATAAACATTTTTCTTTTAAAATAAATATCTACAGAAATACTGTACATACTTTATCAGTACAATATTGTATATATTTATAAAAAAATTAATATAGCAAACTATCACATATCATATACTACTTGCACACACACACAGTCATTGAATCACTTCTATTAATTATACGATTTCTTTAAGTAAACTAGTAAATATATAGTTGGATATTTTTATTTCTAAAATATTTTGCTTGAACACCTGGCTTCTTCAGCAGAATGCAGAGGTGACATTTAAACTAACGATAGTGGAAGAAGTGGAGAGGCAAGTTTGAGGTGTTCAATCCCTTAGTCAGGATAGATAAATGTACAGCAGAGGCAAGAGAATAGTGACATACTGGAGCCAGAGGTAAGGTGTGGTAATGGAGAAGCCATCACAGGAGGAGGGATTCACTAATGGAGGTACGTAAAACAAATAATTGTTTAAGAAAGGTTTTTTTTTAGAAATCATCTGCTGTGCAGGCAAAACGTTTTGGCAATAAATGTATCCGAGTGTTGCACATGCATCTTATTCATCAAATTGTCAGTATGGTATACCATTATATTAATGATACTTGTTGATATGAAAGGGATACTGGTATTTTTTCTTCACAAAGTGGTAGGTCAACAGAGTGAATTACAAGAGGATGTTGTAAGTTTATTTGCATACAAGTACACATAATACAATTATCATACACAGTGTAAATTATTCAGGATAACCCCCTAAAAAAGTAAGACAAAGTGACATTTCCATTGGGATCCTTGTAAGTGCTTCAACCATTGGAAATTTTTAAAAATTATATTGTGAACAAAGTACTGAAGACGGGACACCATGAGCACAGCTCTGCCCCTTTACCTACAGATAGGTAATTATAAACAGGTACCATAATTACTGATCCAATGATATTAGTACAGTAAATGCACCACCAACTGCCTAAGAAAATCAGATACACCACCTTTCTTTTTTTCATAAAATTTGTCACTGAATTAAGCATACTTATAAAGTTTAAATAATTATGGGAATAACTAATGAATTTATGATTATACGTATTTACAAATTATGAGAGTACAGTATTAGGATGATTATATTTACAATTTGAGTATTATTATTATAACCATGGGGAAGCGCTAAGCCCGTAGGATTGTACAGCGCCTGTGGAGAGGGGAATGGAAGGTATTTAGGCTTAATTCAGGGAATTGGAGCACAGATCCAATTTCCTAGATCAAGAGCCCCTCACCAGCGTCAAGGAACCTCCCTTGAGGGGGAAATTGAGTATCAGGATGATTATATATGCAAATTCAGTGAATATTAAGATGATTATATTTACAAATTAAGCGAGTATTAGGGAGGGAGTGAACTTTGGCCTCAGTTAAGATAAGCTATTAAGTGTCTAGCAAAGACAAAAATGTGGCATGAGTGTGTAGATAAGATGTTATCTTACTGAGCGTGGAAGTCGACCACCACTGGGGTGGAAGACTTGAGAACTCTGTCAGTAAAATCTTCTTCGTCTTGGACATTAAAGAGTGCTCGTACTGCTGGCGAGGTGCTCACCCCTCGAGCACATGTACTACATGTTGTACTGCTGCTCTCCAGCACTCTCTTGCTGCTATATGAGGCCAAGCGCCTTATACTGCAGCTAAACATGGCTAAAGATAAGCTAGAGAATATTGCTGTTGGAAAAACCTTCACTGATCAACCTTGACTCTGCCTTGACAGGCTCGCTGCTGCTTCTCATACGCCACACTGCGCTACTTTCCCACCTATATTTATTTAGTGTGTTTTAACGCTTTGTGTGTGATTATTTATCAGATAAATTAATTATATTAGATATTATAATTTATATATGAGTTTTAAGTATTTTTATGAAAGGTTGCAAGGTGTTTTGTGGTTATTCTCATCGTTCTTGAATGTAAAAGGCTTCGTCTGCTGGTGCTCCTGAGGGATGAGAACGAGGCACGACACAGCTGATTTGCATGAAAGCATTATTAATTAATATTTTATCCCTTTATTCCTTTCCACTTTAATATTTAGTCACTTGGTATGCAAAATGGGATATTATTTCTCGAGAAAAATATTCTTTAACACTCTCTACCTCTAGAAGCATCGATTTTAACTAAACTTTAATTCTCAGTAGTAGTATCTTTAAGGCAAGGAAGTAAATGATGTTTGTGATTCTTTATTTGTAATCATCACGTAATAAAAATTGTTATAACACCTGAGTCTAATGTATTTAATTGTCCTATCTTGAAAACTTATCCTTAAAACACAAAATATATCCCATTAATTCACCCAAAATTTAATATTTCCTCCGAATTATAACTGATTCATAATTAATAAACTAATAACAAGTGGGAAAACAGTTACTTTATAGCTAATGCATAACTTCAATGATAAATATGGAATTCATGTGATGATTGAATTTTTAAATATATGCAGACGACGTCATTGTTTCCCGCCACACATGTACCACCATATTATGAAGTCACATCAAACACTATAATATCACAAAATTTATGAAAATCCACATAAGATTTCAACACATCAGTATTTATTTCTCGCTAGAGCTTACGTATTACATATACTCATCATTGGGTTGTTATTTTTTGTTCATGTGTGGACTGTGTTGAGTGTCTGATGTGACTCATCATGTTTCGTCATTGAGATTGATCACAAGTGTTAGAGTGTTATCGTGGAATATAACCTTGTGTAGCCATGGCTGAAGGTAGTGAAGGTGGGCAGAAGATGAGCCTGACGGTGAAGACAGCCAAGGACAAGCAGAGTGTGGAGGTGGCAGGAGATGCGACCGTCAAGGAGGTGAGTAACACCAACCTTACTCACCCCCTCACAAGCATGTTTCATCCTAGTATTCCTCTAAATCTAGAAGATTCGCCACTGCTTTTTTTTTTTTTACGTAATGTACCTCTAACGTGCAGACCACCAGGCGTTAAACTCTTGCAATAAAACAAATTTTTATGGAATGACTTGGGTTTAATTTGATAGGTTTATAGTGGTGGCTGGGTAGAGTAGGCCAGCTTCTTCAGACTTTTTTTTCTTATGCCACTTTTCATATACATAAACCGACAGTTTCTTTCTGTTTTTACGCATTATTTATACAGACTGCCAGGATTTATGTTTATCAGAAAATCTGCACCATTTGACATGTTCAGTGTCATGTCTTCAATTTCTTATTTTCCTTTGTAATTGCGTGGGAAAAAAAAAGTCACAGGTGGCAAGCTGTGGCATCAGCAACCTGCAGTGTTATTTTTTTTATCATGGTATTAAAGCGAGTACATTGCTTAGTCTGACTTAATCTTGCCTAGCTTAGACTAGCAAATCAAGTAGTGTTTAAGTTTATTTAGGTACAGGTCCTCATACGTACAACTATCATACATAGTAACGAAAGTGTAAATTACCTAGGATAACCTGAAAAATTCAGTGACTTATTTCCATTGTGATCCTTGTATTTCCATTGCAGTCCTTATATTTCCATTGCAGTCCTTGTATTTCCATTGCGGTCCTTGTATTTCCATTGCGGTCCTTGTATTTCCATTGCGGTCCTTGTATTTCCATTGCGGTCCTTGTATTTCCATTGCGGTCCTTGTATTTCCATTGCGGTCCTTGTATTTCCATTGCGGTCCTTGTATTTCCATTGCGGTCCTTGTATTTCCATTGCGGTCCTTAGGACTCCAGTACACTGTAATTTTTTAATTTATGCAGTACAAGTAATGTAGATTAAATGTAATAAAATGTTGGTAGTCACAAAAAAGGGCACTAGTATGCAGTGCATTTCAAGCAAACTAATCCTAAATCAGAAAAATGGAAATAGTCAATTACTGTAATTTGACTAGGTCATCAAAAGTAATACAGGTCTGCCATCACAAATCCGGCAATCAGTTATTCGGTTCCTTCAGTTATTCGGAACAAATTTTGGCTAACAATTTCAAATTTCCAGGGTCGCCACACCAACCTGCTGGTACTGTTTGGTGGTGCTACTTGCTGCATAAGTCATTCCAATTTCTTTTTCTCCATTTATTGTTTTAATCTGCTTACTTTTAGCCCTAGCCATAGTTCCAATGAATAAAAGAAATGCTTCTTATTATGTAAAGCACCTACATAGTACATTATATACATTAAAGATAAGGTGGCTTTGAAGCCACTGTCGGTTGTCATGAGCTCAGTCTCATGAAACAGGAGAATATGCTTTATTGTTACACTAATATCAACACTACAGCTTATTTGCATATCACAATTGATCTAATATGACATAAGAAACAATATAAATAACATAAAACATGTTAAATACTCCAGAATGAATAATATTTGGCATAACACCGAGCAGTTCAATGGAGGTATGAAGAGGATATGGTATACAAATACCATTCTCCTATCCCTGTCTTGGGGGCTTATATTAGAGAAAACGGAGTGTAGCACAGGGCTAATTGTGATATACACTCGTACTGCACCATAAACCTGAAGCAAAAGTTATTTTCTCAATATAGATTATCACACATAGCAGCGTATGTGTAGAGAACCTAGGATAACCCAAAAAAAAGTCAACGTGGCTTATTTTTAGTACCTGGCTTGGGTTAGCCATATATGATTTTTGGTAAATATTCGATTCCCAGCCAGGGTAGAAACATTAGGCATGTTTCTTTACACCTGTTGTCTATGTTTACCCATCAGTAAATGGGTACCTGGGTGTTAGACGACTAGTGTGGGTGTTATCCTGGGACACTGACCTAATTTTCTTGAAATACTCTGCATAACAAACGGCTTTCTATACAGTAGTATGTCACTAATGTCAGCTAGGCCTGTATACCTTGTACATGTACGTGTAGTAAATAAAGATATTATTATTATTATTATTATATTTTCTCAGTTGTTTGTTGAGTTATCTTATTCAAACTTGGGCAATGTATGATGGAAAGATACTTCTTCACGTACACCAAAAATGAAAGAAATCAGATCATAAATAGCGGAGTTCACTTCTCAGCCATTAGCGGCCGCTTAGCGGTATATTTTTGAACATTAAAATGGTATAAAATACCGACAGGTTGTTAGGTAAGACACATATGCAACAGTTAGGTATCTTTATTTCGAAACATTTCGCCTACACAGTAGGCTTCTTCAGTCGAGTACTCGACTGAAGAAGCCTACTGTGTAGGCGAAACGTTTCGAAATAAAGATACCTAACTGTTGCATATGTGTCTTACCTAACGGTATATTTTTGTACGGTTATGGTTATATTCTCATTTTTTCGGTCTCATTTGATAGAATGAAAGATATATTACAGAAATAGATATGATTTTGATTGCTTTCATGGCAAAAAGTACCTTGAAATTGAGCTCAAAGTAGCGGAAATGTTCGATTTTTGTCGATGTTCAATGAACTGTGTAAGTCAAGTTGGTTAATTTTATTAAGTGTATTCTAACCTAACTACTCTGTAATCCGGCAAACTCAGTAATCTGGCACACTACAGGTCCCAATGATGCCGGATTTGTGATGGAGGGCCTGTATACACTTGTAATACAATGTAAAGCAATTATGATCATCTAGAATTGCGTAGTTGTTCCTAAACAACCTTAACCATGCTGCTTGGCAATCTTGGGTTATCCTGGGTTATTAAAACTGAGGTTACTACAGTGGACCCTAGGGTAACGAAATTAATCTGTTCCAGAGAGCTTGTCTTTAACCGATTTTTTCGTTATCCGAATTAATTTTCCCCATAAAAAATGATGGAAATCCAATTCTTCACTTGCCTAAACCTTGGGCATGACTTGCTTCCACATTGGACAAATGTGATAGCATTTACGACTGCTGCACCTCTCCTGCCTACAGTATGTAAGCTACTTCTTCGCATATATGCTGTATACTTTTCAAGATTGATAGACTGATTACATCAACTAAAGGCTGAGGGACTGATTACCTCAATCTCCTGTTCTTTACCATTCTCCTTTGTATGGACTGATGAAGCCACTGTGTGGCAAAAATGTTTCCTCAATAAAGATACCCAGGTGTTGCACATGTGTCTAGATGAATGGCTCAGAGAACCGACACGTTGATAAATTAGACACATGCAACTCTTGGGTATCTTTTTTGAGGAAACGTTTTGCCACACAGTGGCTTCATCAGTCCATACAAAGGAGAATCATGAAGAACAGGAGAAGAATGAGGTAATCAGTCCCTCAACCTTGAATCGATGTGGTCAGTCCATCAATCCTGAATAGAATACAGCATATGTGCCGAGAAGTAGCTTATACATGTATACCATAGGCAGGAGAGGTGCAGCAGACGTAGGTGGTGTCACATTTGTTCAATGTGGAAGTAGGTCATTCCCAAGGGTTAGGCAAGCATTTCCTCAATAAAGATACCCAAGAGTTGCACATGTCTAATTTATCAAAGTGTCGGTTCTCTGAGCCATTCATCTACAATCCTGTCAGACACTGCAACTTCTTGGGATCTTAATACATACTTGGGAATTCTTCGCTTGCCTAACCCTTGGGCACGACCTACTTCCACATTGAACAAATGTGACACCACCTACGTCTGCTGCACCTCTCCTCCCTACAGTATATAAACTACTTCTCGGCACATATGCTGTATTCTATTCAAGATTGATGGACTGACCACATCGACTCAAGGTTGAGGGACTGATTACCTCATTCTTCTCCTGTTCTTCACAATTCTCCTTTGTATGGAATGATGAAGTCACTGTGTGGCGAAACGTTTCCTCAATAAAGATACCCAAGAGTTGCACATGTGTGTAATTTATCAACATGTGTCTAATTTATCAACTTGTCGGATCTCTGAACCATTCATCTATAATGTATGTGTTTTGTAAGCATATTTGCACCTTTCGCAACAACAGCTTCCTTGATTTCCTTTCTCTCGGCCATGATAGAAGCGATGGTTGTGTGGGATTTGCTATACAACCTGGCCAGCTCGACGACGCGCACTCCACTTTCATACGTATTTTGCAATGATGTCTTTATTGAATTATATTGTTTCTCGCCCTCTTTACCAAAGGGCTGGCACTAGAAGCTTTTTTTTGGGCCCATGGTGGCTTATTTAGCAGCTACAAGCACTAAAAAGAATGGAATACATAATACAAAATGTACAGGTCTCCCTCAACATTCGCGTTTTCAACTTTCGCGGGCTTCACACATTCGCGAATTTCCAGCCGCCAAATTCCCAGCTGCCAAGCCATATTTAAGTTTCCCGCCACCTGCGAGTCCCAACTACCCTCCCTCCGACCCCCGCAACTGGCAGCCAGCCCTCCCACCACTGTGCGGTGAGTGTTTCGTTTGTTCATTATTTGCTATTAAACTACAGTATAAATAATGTAAACCCATTCATGACTGCATATTGGAATAGCTATTCGGACAGGTATTGGACGGTGACATCATGTGTTTACTCTTGAACACAGCAAAGAATCAAACATTTCTACTACTGCTAATAATAACAACAGTAATAATAATAATAATAATAATAATAAAAAATATGATAGAATTGAAGAAGGAAATTGTGCAAAAATACGAGGGAGAATTGAAGAAGGAAATTGTACAAAAATATGAGGGAGTGGTTGACACATCGTCAGTGTGGCTTTGTTTATGCTGGAGTGAGCATTAGTCTCCATGCTCTTCCAAACATTTCACAATAATTCATTGTGTTTGGTGCTTGTAGGTTGAGTGCAACTGGAATGGTAGAGGCAGCGGTAGAGGCAGCGGTAGAGGCAGCGGTTGAGGCAGCGGGTGAGGCAGCGGTTGAGGCAGCGGGTGAGGCAGTTGTTGAGGTAGTGGTATTTAATAACATACATGTTATTAATAATGTGTACTATTATTATTTATAACATGCAATGGTATTTAATAACATATATGTTATAAATAATAATAGTACACATTATTAATAACATGTATTATTAATAACATGTATGTTATTAAATACCACTGCCTCACCCACTGCCTCAATTGCTGCCTCACCCACTGCCTCAATCGCTGCCTCACCCACTGCCTCAATCGCTGCCTCACCCACTGCCTCAATCGCTGCCTCACCCACTGCCTCAATCGCTGCCTCACCCACTGCCTCAATCGCTGCCTCACCCACTGCCTCACCCACTGCCTCAAACACTGCCTCACCCACTGCCTCAACCGCTGCCTCAACCACTGCCTCAATCGCTGCCTCACCCACTGCCTCAACCACTGCCTCAATCGCTGCCTCAACCACTGCCTCGCCAACTGCCTCAACCGCTGCCTCAACCGCTGCCTCAACCGCTGCCTCAACCGCTGCCTCAACTGCTGCCTCACCCACTGCCTCTACCGCTGCCTCACCCACTGCCTCAACCGCTGCCTCACCCACTGCCTCAACCGCTGCCTCAACCGCTGCCTCAACCGCTGCCTCACCCACTGCCTCACCCACTGCCTCACCCACTGCCTCACCCACTGCCTCACCCACTGCCTCACCCACTGCCTCACCCACTGCCTCACCCACTGCCTCAACCACTACCTCACCCACTACAACCGCTTCCTTAACCACTGCCTCTACCACTCCAGTCGCACTCAACCTACAAGCACCAAACACAATGAATTATTGTGAAATGTTTGGAAGAGCATGGAGACTAATGCTCACTCCAGCATAAACAAAGCCACACTGAAGATGTGTCAACCACTCCCTCGTATTTTTGTGCAATTTCCTTCTTCAATTCTATCGTATTTATTATTATTATTATTATTATTACTATTGTTATTATTAGCAGTAGCAGAAATGTTTGATTCTTTGCTGTGTTCAAGAGTAAACACACTGTCACCGTCCAATACCTGTCCGAATAGCCATTCCAATATGCAGTCATGAATGGGTTTACATTATTTATACTGTAGTTTAATAGCAAATAATGAACAAACAAAACACTCGCCACACAGTGGTGGGAGGGCTGACTGCCAGTTGCGGGGGTCGGAGGGAGGGTAGTAGGGACTCACAGTGGTTGAGGAAGTGGTGGAGGCAATGGTGGAGGCAGTGGTATTTAATAACATACATGTTATTAAATAGCATGTATGTATTTAGTACAATTTACGACGTTTTCATGTATTTTATGATTGTTCATGGTTCAACAAGTTAAGGAAGCAGTATTGTATTATATTTCCCTGCAGTATTGTATTATATTTCCCTACAATATATTGGGGCACCAAACATTCACGATTTTTCAACATTCACGAGGGTCTTGATCCCCTAACCCTCGCGAATGTTGAGGGAGATCTGTAGTATGAACGCATGGGATCATCCTCACTGGCTGATAAACAATGGCACACTGGCTGTAAATGGTGTGTTGGACCGCTCAGGCACATTCGGAACGAATGACTAATGCAGAGTTCAGTGACGATCAGTAAGCCAACATTTTGACGAAAAAATGTTACTTATTCCGAATATTACAAAATCCAACAACATAATCCGGGGTCCACTATACTTCGCTAAGTGAGGAGAAGCTTTACTGTACATACTGTAATTAACCCACTTCTGAAATCCTGTTGTATGCAAAAATATATTTGCAAATACAGCCTCTCCTCACTTAGCGACGTACTCGTTTACCAACGCCTCGGACTTACAACGGGCCCTGATCAGTATACATACCTATATAATGTATACTAGAGCTGATTTCCTCCATTTTGTTTATTACAATATATAGTACATTACTGCATAAACATTTAAAAATATGCCAGAATTGTTATAAATGGTGCAAAGGTGATATTAAAACAGTATCAAAGATGGTTGACACAAACCACTACCATTACAGTATGCTTCTCACTTAGTGTTTACTGACATGGTCTTAGGAATGGAACTCCATTGTTAAGTGAGGAGAGGCTGAACAATTACATAGAGTGTAAAGTTAGAAATTTTCTTTTGAAGTATGTACTGTACAGTACTCTGATTTCTTAGGGATGTCTGGTAGTGACAGACTTTTCAATCACTGCTGGTGAGTTATACAGTGACAGGTTAGGTGACTTGTTAAAAGAAAACCGTGAGTAATTCAACAACATAATTTATATCACGGCTAGGTTAGTATATATGGCTAGGTGTGTGTGTGTGTGTGTGTGTGTGTGTGTGTGTGTGTGTAAGGAAACATGTCCAGTGCTGGGGTTCAATCCTGGACCGTCATTGTGTAATCTGAGGATTTATTTATTTATTTAGTAATTTGAGCATACATACAGAGGTACAAAAAAAATACAGGTAAGAGCAGCATGCCAAAGCCACTTATATGCATAGCATTACGGGCTGGCTTAAAATTAACTTAAGATTAACTAAGCAATGATGAAATCAGTGATAAAACATTATTGTAAACAGATAACTATAAAGCTCAAATGAGTATTACAAAGACAGGTCATATGGTTGCATGCATTGCTGTACATTCAGTCGAATGGAGTATTCTGTTAGGTAGTGTATTTAAAAAAATAATAAAGTTAGATTGGGTTTTAGGTTTAACATTAATGTGATATAATTGTGAGAAACATTTAAGATATACAAATTATAAGGTTCAGTTATTCAGTATTTATTTGGTTTTGGGTGAGTAAGTGATCTTTGAGAAGAGACTTGAATTTATAAACAGGTAGTGTTTCTTTTATATTTACAGGTAATGAATTCCAGATTTTAGGGCCTTTTATGTGCATTGAGTTTTTGCATAGCGTGAGATGGACACGAGGAACATCAAAGAGTGATCTGTGCCTTGTGTTATGGTCATGTGTTCTGTTGAGGTTGGCAAAGAGATGTTTGAGGGGAGGGTTAATATCAGAGTTAAGTGTTCTATGTATGTAATAAGTGCAATAATAAGTATGGATGTTTTGTATGGTGAGTAGGTTGAGTGTTTTGAATATTGGTGGAGTGTGCTGCCTGTAGTGAGAATTTGTTATCATTCTAACTGCAGCCTTTTGTTGGGTAATTAGTGGTCTGAGATGGTTAATTGTTGTTGAGCCCCATGCACAAATTCCATAGGTGAGATAGGGGTAAATTAGAGAGTGATATAGGGCCAGGAGGGCTGACTGTGGAGCATAGTACCGTATCTTCGATAGTATGCCTACAGTCTTGGAAATTTTCTTAGAAATTTGTTGTATATGTGTATGAAATTTGAGTATTATCAAGGTGGATTCCTAAGAATTTTCCCTCTGTTAGCTTTGTGATAGGTGATCCGTTTATCATTATGTTAAGAGGGACATCTGTAGCTCTGTTACCAAATTGAATGAAGTAGGTTTTGTCAATGTTTATTGTAAGTTTGTTAGTCCTCATCCAGGTAGATATTTTCTGTAATTCGGTATTTACAGTACATGTATTGGCTAGCGTGACTGGGCTCGGGTGAGAGAAGATATATGTAGTGTCATCTGCAAATAGTGTGGGTTTGAGTAATTGCGAAGCATTTGGTAGGTCATTTATGTATAGGAGAAAGAGAAGAGGGCCAAGGACACTTCCCTGTGGGACACCAACTGTAATTGGTTGTGCAGAAGAGGTTGCCCCATTTGCATACACATATTGGCTTCTGTTGCTGAGGTATGACTTGAGGTAGTTGAGGGAGTGCCCTCTTATACCATAATGTGACAATTTTACGTGGAGCAAGTCATGGTCAACTGTATCAAAAGCTTTACGTAAGTCAATGAAGATCCCCAGTGGGACTTGTTTTTTCTCTATTGCAGTGTATATATGTTCTAGCATGTGTATAATAGCATCATTAGTATTTTTATTAGGCCTGAATCCAAATTGGCAGGGGTTGAGTATGTTTTCGGAGATGAGGTAGGAGTAGATTCGTTTATGAATTAATTTTTCGAAGATTTTTGAGAGAGGGTGTAAATTGGAAATTGGCCTATAGTTATTCAACTCTGTTTGGTCTCCTCCTTTATGGATTGGGGTGACCCTTGCTATTTTGAGAACTGTAGGGAAGGTGGAGGATTCAATGGATTTGTTAAAGAGTGTTGCAATGATTGGTGATAGCACTTGTGACACTTTTTTGTATATAAAGGGTGGTAAGGTATTTAAATCTCCTGCCTTGTTTTTTAGTGCGTTGATAATAAGGGAGACTTCGTATGGGTTAGTCGGAGCTAGGAACAGTGTGTTCGGGTAGTTGCCAGTGAGGTAGTCATTTGGTGGGGTATCTGAGCTTGGGATTTTATTGGCAAGGTTTTGTCCTATAGTGGAGAAGAAATCATTGAGTCTGTTTGCTGTTTCTGTTGGTGGGAGTTGGGGTTCATCTGATTTTGCTAATTTTATTTCGCTATTTCGTGATATCTTTTTTGTTCCCAGAATTTCTGATAGGGTTTTCCAGGTCTTTTTTATATCACCTCGTAAGTTGGATAATCTGTTTTCATAATACAATTTTTTTGCCCTTCTTATCAGGCTGGTTAGGATTGACGAGTAACGTTTTGTTTGGTCTCTGGTTATGTGACCCATTCTGTACTGTTTTTCATATCGGTGCTTTGTATTTATGGATTTGAGAATGCTGGGTGTTAGCCAGGGACTGTTCAGTCTCTTAGCTGTCATCTGTTTAGTTTTTTTAGGGCAGTGCTTGTTATAGAGGTATTGGGTCTTTTTTAGAAAATTATTAATACATTCGTCAATATCTGTATAGATTTCTAGCTCAGTGTGCCAGTCAATGTTTGTTACTACTGTTGTGAAGTTATTAATGGCTGCCTCATTGTGAAGTCTGAAGGTGACTTTAGTAGTGTCTTGGGGTATTTTACCAAGAGTTGTTATGAGGAAAGTAGGGTAGTGGTCTGTGTTATTATCTGTAATTATGCCTGATTTTAAAGGGGATATGGTGTTGGTCCAGATGTGGTCAAGTAGGGAAACACTAGTCTCCGTAACTCTTGTAGGTTTTGTTACTGTTGGTAGCAACATGCAGTTACTCATTGTGTTTGTGAATTCAGTAACGTGTGGGTCCTGGTCTTGCAGGAGATTTATATTGAAGTCACCTGAGAGTAGTAAGTGATCTTTGTTCATGCGTGCATCAGTTATCATACTTCCTAGGTTTTGACTAAATTGGCTAATGTTTGACTGTGGAACTCTGTAGATGTTTATCAATGTGAGAGGTTTTTGTAGGTATTTGGATTTGAATTTAGCTATTATATATTCCCCATGTTCATCCCTTGTGCAAGTATTAGTGATACTTTCTAGTTGGTCTGAGTAGTATATAGCTGTGCCACCCCCTTGTTGATCTGTCCTACAGTTATGTATGGCTGTGTAACCAGGAATGGCATAGACATCTGTAGTATCAGGCTTTAGCCAGGTTTCAGTTAGTGTAATGATGGACATATTGGCATGCAAGGAATTTAGTAATGCTATGAGGTCATCGTAATGCTTGCTTAAAGATCTGATATTGTAGTTAAAGACAGTTACGTTTTTGTTGGCTCTGAGAAGTGCCTTTGATTGTTCTGCTGTGTAGTAATTACAGTAACTGTTTGATTCATTTAAGTCGTTCAATAAGAGGTTGGTATCAGGATCAATGCTTGTAATCATAAGATTTATAGTGAATCTATAGTTAGAATTAAGTATAAAACAAAGTAAATATTCTGAAGCTAAAAAATAGCACCTGAATTATTTAACAAATGTAAAAATAATGAGCTAAGGTAGTTTTTTAAAGCTAAAATAAAGGAGACAATATAAAAGGGACTAAAATAATTTGTGGTGAACAAATAGTGATGATCAAATAATGGAGCTTGGGAATATGATAGTAGGTAGTACTTTAAAGGTAATTCTTTAAAGTTAGAATTATAATATAAAATTATAATATAAAAGGGACTAATATAAGTTGTGGTGAACAATAAAGTGGTAATCAAATAAATGAGCTTTGGAATATAATGGCAAAATAGTGAACTTATTACACTTTAGCACCTGAGAATAGCACCTTGATTATTTTAACAATTGTGAATATATGAACTAAGGTAGTTATATAAAGCTAAAATAAAGGAAAAAATATATAAGGGACTAAAATTAAGTAATGGTAAACAAAGTTAAATGGACAGATAGTCACTATGAAATAATATTGGTTTAGGAGTAAGATCTGATTTGTAATATTAAATAAGTTGAGCAGTTTATTGCACAATAAAAAGTAAAAAAATGAGGTAGTTGGTACTAGCTAGCAAAAGATAGTTTTGGTACTTGCAAAAAAGTAATTGGAATATACACTATTTGCACACACAATAAAAAGTGACTAAAAAAACAAGTAGTGGTAAACAAAATTAAATGGACAGGTAAGAACAATGAATAATATTAATTTGGAGTAAGATTTGACTTGTAACTTAAAATTATGAGCAATTAATAGCAGTAAGAAAGAAGTATAAAGTATTGGAGGTAGTTAGCATTAGCTAGTGATGAAAAAATAATAAAAATAATAATGCACAATATAATAGTAACGTACACTATATGCACCACACGTATATATGTATTAAGGGCACTTATCTAATCTGTTACAGAAATGTCAGCTTTTCTAAGGAAGGTAGAGAAATCATGTTCGTTTGAGATGGTATATTGTTGTCCTGTTGATGTTTTCCTTGCTAGTATTTTCCCATCTCGCATGAAACACTGATGTACATGTATTTTGTTTTCCTGTTTAAGTTTTCTTAGCCTGAACAGAAAGTTTTGACGTTTTCTTGTTAGACAATCATTTATGTACACTCCATTTTTCATTGTAATTGCTGATTTAATTAGGTCCTTTCTTTTATCGTATGAATGAAGTCGGATCATTATACTGTGTTTACTTCCTGGTTTTCCTAGCAAACGTGTTTCTTTGATTTCATTGTTTTGCACGATGACTTGTACGTGGTCCTGTATTATCCTGACAGCAGTTTCTTTGCACTGTGCTTGGGTTATGTCACTTGGAATGTGTGGACTGTTTATTATAACTGCATCAGACAACTTATCTTGTTCAGTTTTGTCGTCTTGGAAATCGAGGTATTCATTTAGTCGAGTGTGCATGTTCTGATTCCAGTCCTTTATTGCTTCTTCAACCTTCATATTTATTGTTGTTATTTGTTCAGTGTGACTGGCTATAGCTGCTTTCAGAGTATTTTCTGTGTCAACACTTCCCGATGTAATCATCTCTTCAAGGTTTTGGATCTTGTTCTCGAGGTTGGTTATCTTGGATTCTCGTCGCTCGAGTGTTGCTTTGATATCTTTGATTTCGTTTTCTAGAGCAACGATGTAGTCCTTGATATTGTCAGGAATAATCATACCTGAGTAATCATGGGTGAATCCTTTGAAGGGAGTGGAGTTGGAGGGGGAGTCAGCCATGTTTGTTGTTGTTGTTCCCTGGGTGGCGGTGGTGAGGGGGGTTGATGATACACCGGCGTCCTGCTGGGTAAACAAGTTGAGTTCTAGGGTCCTTGCTGTTATTCTTTTATTACTGATGTTTCTTCTGCGATATCCTTTCATAGTATCACTGAAGTAGATACTGTGTAGCAATGGAGAAGGCTTGTTTTCTCGGAGCTTGGGTTAAGTGGTTGTCTGGCAGCGGAGGCAGTGTTTAGGTTAGCAGGGCTGTCTTCCTTAGATCTTCTAATTTTGTCAAGATTTGGGTTACATTCTTAGTATTCTTGGGTCATTTTGTGGTCTATGTGGGTTCATGTAGTTGAACTTTCACTTAGGCCATCACAAGTTTTGATGAGCGATGTTTTTTGAGGAAGAAGAGCTGGTAGGATGCCGCTGCTGCCGCCGCTGCCGCTACCTCAAGGCTCGTAGGATGCTACCAACAAAGCCACAGTTATACAGTTTATTAAATGTCAGCATATGTTTTTGGATTATTACACTTGACGATTTTTAAAAGTATGTTTTTCTTTTATATTGCATGTCTGAAGATGAATATCATTCATTTCTCTCATCTCCACTTAATATGTCTAAACATATTTTTTTTTTCAGTTACGAGAAGTGGTCAGTGAAAAGTTTAATGCATCTCTGGAGCAAGTCTGTCTTATATTTGCTGGTAAAATTTTGAAAGATGGTAAGTTTTATTATGTAAAATATCATTTAACTTTATTCTGTGTATACATCTAAAAGAAATGTTTTTTTTTTTTTAGCCATCAGATTTTTCTTTTAAAAATTAAAATCTGTTACATTTGCTTTGCATATATTTCTGCCTTTATGGACATCATGTACAGGCAACACAGTAACTTGTTCAACCCTTTCTGTCAATGAGCTCTTATTCCCTTCTCGTGAATTTAACCACCCATATTCCCTACGAATGTGAGAAACATTTTATAATGCACCTCTTTGGCAACAGTTAGATTGTCATTTACATCCATACAGTACAGTATGTATATTATGAGATAACCATTTCCCTTATGTTAAAACTGTTATGTATTACTCTTGGGAAATCCTACCTATAATGAACTTACATAATTTATAAAAGCATGTAAATTTCATAGCACTTCAGGTAAATATTGATTTACTAACCTAATTTCAGTACATACTTGAATCTCAGTAGAGTAAGTTATTGGATTACACTAGTGTGAGCAACAAAAAATGTGCCTGACAAATGGCACAAGATGGTCACTGTCTCCAGCTGCCTTGTATATTGTTGACTGGTCCCTTCAATGAAGGTATCTTGATGCTGGTGAAGGACTCGTGATCCAAAGAATGGAGCTAACCTCTTCTTCCTTAGAGCAAACATGAATGCCTCCCATTCCCTAGGCATTAGGGAATGCCCTTAAGACACTTAAAAGTACTGTATAAAATTGCCTGTGTTTTTGTTGTAAAGATAGGTGCAGAGCAGACTTTTCATGTGACAGTGTTCTCTAAACATAATCACAATAAAAGTTTGCTCTGCACCAGTGTTTCTTAAATACTGTTGGTAGTACATTTTGTATCTAGTATGTTTTTGTTTGGCTTAATTTTTTTATTCTCCATCTTAATTTGCTCAGGTAATATATGGTAGCATAGTGTCAGTCATGCAGAGACAAACCTTTAGTGTAGACAATACAGTATTTCAATTGGGAGGTGTTTATGAAGTTAAGTAAAGCTTGTCCTGGGCAACCTGTTAATCCCAAGAATCATTGTCAAGTGACCTGGTCCCAGACCATTCCTCCTGATTGATGGCCTGATCTGTTAGGCTACTGGTGCTATCAGCATATGTAGTCCACTTTATGTACCCTAACCTGACTGATCAGATGTCTACAGTAAAGCATTTTCTTGATGAAAAGAGATACATTGGCAACACTTGGTTATCTTGATTACCATTTTAGCAATAATGATACCCAAATGAACATCTTATTGATTTGTCGTTATTATTTATCATCAGTAATAATAAAAAAAATTATTGTACATCAATGTTGCTCTTCAACTCTTTTTGTTAGCCTTTATCCTATATCCTGTGCAATTCTTGTTGTAAATATGCTAGTAAGCTCATTAACTTGTACAATTTTTTGCACTTAATTTGTTCAGTTTTAAAAAAATGCTGGCAGAATAGAGGTGAGCTTATTAATTTTCCTTTATTTATTAGATCACTGCATATTGGATGTGCAAACCTTATACCAGTCACCCTGCTTGTTTGGCAAATTCAAAAAAATTAATTGCTGTTCTTAAAATATTTCAAACTTAAGTGTCTTTTGAATAAATAATGTTAAAGTTTAATGTATTTGTCTGAATCCCAGTAATTTTGCAACAGGTGAAAAACTGAATCAGCACAACATTAAAGATGGTCTGACAGTACATTTAGTAATAAAAGGTGGAGGAAGTGGAGGAACACAGCCTAACAATCGCCCCTCTACCGCTTCTAGTAATAACTCCAGCTCCTCATCCACAACTTCAAATACTGCATCAAACAATCAGGCCAACACAGCTAACCCTTTCGCTGGGTTGAGTGGCTTAGGTGGACTTGGTATTGGAGGTCTTAGTGGATTAGGAAGCATGGGGATGGGTAACCCAAACTTCCAGGAGTTGCAGCAACGTATGCAAAGGGAAATGCTCGGTAACCCAGAGATGATGAGACAGATAATGGATAATCCTTTTGTCCAGCAGTTGATGAATAACCCAGAATATATGCGGGCCATCATTACATCCAATCCACAGATGCAACAGTTGATGGAGGTAAGCATTCGCATATTCTTTTCAGTAATCTGAGTTCATTTGTAAGAGAACTAGAAGGATGCTAATGTAATAACAAACTGTATGATGCAGCTGTGGGGACCTTCAAGCTGGTATGCATTATGTACAGTATGTTTAAAATGTAATTTTCCTAATATTAATTGTGGCATTGACACACCAGTAGTTTTCAAAAATGCAAATTTGGGTAAAAGCTTAAATCTTTCACTGTCCAGACCCCCCAAAATCAATATTGCTCTTAATATCCACTTTTCTCTTTTTATATATATAATTTTTTATTTTAAGTAGACACTTTTTCTAAAGATAATGACATCCAAAGTATAAAATTGATGGAAAACTTACAAAATTATGCAGGGGTAAAGTTAGCAGTCTCAGCATAATTTATGCACTAGCGATTTTTGCCCACTCTGAGTCCTGTTTTAAGCCAGTTCCATTGTTCCTTTCAACCAAGCTGTTTTGCTAGTATACATTCCATTCTGTCGATTGAGCACAAGAATTTGCCTATTGAACTATTTCAATTGCCCTATAAAGTGATCAGATTTTGGTAATTTGGCCAATTTTACACAGAATTAAAAACATGAAAATATTCCATAATTAACAATGTAGACATTCCTGGCACTAAAATGTTTTTTCTGTTCATTGTCACATCTCCAGGCCTCTTCTATTATACTTGCCTTCCATTTTGAATTCCTATTCACACAAATATAGGTTTACTCTATTTCTTGGATAACAAAATTTAACCAGAAAGATTTGCCATGGTTTACAGCATCCCAATAATTGATTTTGCTAATATTCCTCTGGAATATTAGCAGAGGAATATTCCAGAGGAATATTGCTAATATTCCTCTGGAATATTAGCAAAATAAAATATTTTTGCTACTTTGAGCTTAATTTCAAACTTCTTCTAGTCCTGAAACCAATCAAAATTATTTTTGTTTCAATAATACGTCTTCTATCAAATGAAACCAAGAAACAGCCAATAAAACCATAGAAAAACATCCAAGAAAACACTGTAGCTACTATTTTAAACCATACACACAGTCAGTTTTGTTTTTTGCATCATGCACCACTAAAGTATTCTACACACTAATCTACCCCTACCTCACCTATGCTGTTTGTGCCTTGGCATCCACTACAGCAAATCACCTCAGGCCATTAACTTGACAAAAAGCTGCAGTATGAATGATCACTCAGGCTGCTAAACCACACACACTCCCACTTTTCAAAGACCTAAACCTACTTTGTATAGAAAATATTCACTTTCAGTGCTGTGCACTCTATACATTAGTGTTTAGATTAATTGGGACAGGAGTAAATTTTGTGATTATCTCATGTCTTAGTCTCCAGTTTAATTAATGTGGTTTGGGTTTTCTTTTCATAAGAGTTTGCTACTGACTTCTAGCAACCATCCAGCTGTGGTGTTATCCTGTGACTCATCAGTGCTACAACAGCTGTTGTTCTGTAAGACTATTCCTGCAAGCGTGCTCCTTGAGTGAATGTGGTTTTTGCCAGATTCTCCCTCTCAATCCATGTTTGCTGTTGAAATTCATGATGGATGTTAAACCTGGGAAGCGTGCAAGTATTGTAGCTCTTAGAAAACGTGCTGATTTGAGTATCTCACAGATCACCAAAAATTCGAGCATAACAAAGTCAACTGTTGGTTAAATTCTAAAAATAGCTGATGATAGTGGTGGTTGGAGTGCTGCATCAAGGAAGATGTGGAAGAACACTGCAAGACAACACCTCTCTATGAGAAGGTTATTGTAAGAAATAGTGCAGGATCCCAAGGAAACCAGCAAAGATGTACAGAGGTTTGCCTTTAACTGGCATAAATGTTGATTCTTCAGCTGCTCAACAAAGGCTCCCTGAAGCTGGCAAAACTGCCAGGAAGCTGGTAAAGAAACAGTTATTGACTGCTGCTATAAAGAAAAAATGGCTGCAGAGGGCACTTGATCATAAGGGATGGAGTGAGATGAAACAGTGGTAGTGAGATGAAACAGAGGTGAACCTCTTCAGCATGGACACATTCAGCAGTTGCCAAAACACCCATCTGAGATGTGTTTTGGGATAGTTTCACTGCTAAAGACCCTAGATGGATTGTTAATATTGAGGGAATGATGAACAGTAAGGTATACAAGGCAATCCTATTGTGGATAGAGACTTTCCTGATGGAGAAGGCATTTTCCAGCAGGATCGTGCTCTTTGCCATACTTCCAGACAAACGCTGACATTCTTTGAAGAAAGTGGGCTAAATGATCTAAATTGGCCTGGAAACTCTCCTGACCTCAACCCAATTGAGAATCCATGGACAGTAACTAAATGCAGGATTGCAAAACAGGACTGTATCTGTAGAGAAGCTAATTGCTGCAGTTATTAGGACCTGGTATCATGATGAAGAACTTGCCAAAATCATTTCAACATAGGTTGATTCTACGGCAAGGCATGTAGCAATGCTTATAAAAACAAATGGTTGTCATTTTTTTTTTTTAACACATTGGCCGATTCCCACCAAGGCAGGGTGGCCCTAAAAAGAAAAACTCATCATCATTCACTCCATCGCTGTCTTGCCAGAGGGGTGCTTTCCACTACAGTTCTAATACTGAAACATTGACACCCCTTCTTCGGAGTGCAGACACTGTACTTCCCATCTCCAGGACTCAAGTCCGGCCTGCCAGTTTCCCTGAATCCCTTCATAAATGTTACTTTGTCCACACTCCAACAGCACATCAAGTGTTAAAAACCATTTGTCTCCATTCACTCCTGTTAAATATGCTCACTCATGCTTGCTGGAAGTCCAAGCCTCTCGCACAGAAAACCTCCTTTACCCCCTCCCCCCAACCCTTCTTAGGCTGACCCCTACCCTGCCTTCCCTCCCCTACAGATTTATAAACTTGAAGTCATTGTTTTGTTCCATTCTCTCTACATGTCCGAACCACCTCAACAACCCTCCTCAGTCCTCTGGATAATAGTTTTGGTAATCCCACACCTTCTCCTAATTTCCAAACTACGAATTCTTTGCATTATATTCACACCACACATTGCCCTCAGACATGACATCTCCACTGCCTCCAGCCTCCTCCTCATTGCAACATTCATCACTCATCCTTTACACCCATACAAGAGTGTTGGTACAGCTATTTTATTTTTTTATTTATTATCACACTGGCCGATTCCCACCAAGGTAGGGTGGCCCGAAAAAGAAAAACTTTCACCATCATTCACTCCATCACTGTCTTACCATAAGGGTGCTTTACACTACAGTTTTTAAACTGCAACATTAACACCCCTCCTTCAGAGTGCAGACACTGTACTTCCCATCTCCAGGACTCAAGTCCGGCCTGCCAGTTTCCCTGAACCCCTTCATAAATGTTACTTTGCTCACACTCCAACAGCACGTCAAGTATTAAAAACCATTTGTCTCCATTCACTCCTATCAAACACGCTCACGCATGTCCAAGCCCAAGCCCCTCGCACACAAAACCTCCTTTACCCCCTCCCTCCAACCTTTCCTAGGCCGACCCCTACCCCGCCTTCCTTCCACTACAGACTGATACACTCTTGAAGTCATTCTGTTTCGCTCCACTTTCTCTACATGTCCGAACCACCTCAACAACCCTTCCTCAGCCCTCTGGACAACAGTTTTGGTAATCCCGCACCTCCTCCTAACTTCCAAACTACGAATTCTCTGCATTATATTCACACCACACATTGCCCTCAGACATGACATCTCCACTGCCTCCAGCCTTCTCCTCGCTGCAACATTCATCACCCATGCTTCATACCCATATAAGAGCGTTGGTAAAACTATACTCTCATACATTCCCCTCTTTGCCTCCAAGGACAAAGTTCTTTGTCTCCACAGACTCCTAAGTGCACCACTCACCCTTTTCCCCTCATCAATTCTATGATTCACCTCATCTTTCATAGACCCATCCGCTGACACGTCCACTCCCAAATATCTGAATACATTCACCTCCTCCGTACTCTCCCCCTCCAATCTGATATCCAATCTTTCATCACCTAATCTTTTTTTTATCCTCATAACCTTACTCTTTCCTATATTCACTTTCAATTTTCTTCTTTTACACACCCTACAAATACAGTTACGTACATAGATTATCATACATAGCATATGTGTAAAGTACCTAGGATAACCCAAAAAAGTCAGTGAGATTTATTTCCATTGGGGTCCTTTTATACTTACACTCATACTTACTTTTATACTTACACTTTAATATTGACACTTTTTCCTTGGAGGAGATATTAGTTTAACCCTTCGACTGTTTTGGTCATATACATCTTACAAGCCAGTGTTTCAGACGTATTAATACGCATAAATTCTAGCGGCTTCAAATCAAGCAGGAGAAAGCTGGTAGGCCCACATGTGAGACAATGGGTCTGTGTGGCCAGTGTGCACCACATAAAAAAAATCCTGCAGCACGCAGTGCATAATAGCAAAAAACTGACTGTTTTTTTGGATTAAAATGCCGAATTTGAGGTGTATTTTCGTATAGTATTTATCGTTGTGTTCTCGTTTTCATGGTCTCATGTGATAAAATGGAAAACATATTACAGAAATAGAGATGATTTTAATTAGTTTCACGATGAAAACGGCCTTGAAATTGAGCTCTAAGTAGCGGAAATGTTCGATTTTTACCA
Source organism: Cherax quadricarinatus (assembly GCF_038502225.1). NCBI lineage: Eukaryota > Metazoa > Arthropoda > Malacostraca > Decapoda > Parastacidae > Cherax > Cherax quadricarinatus. The sequence continues at coordinate 15,714,358 of NC_091329.1, read as the reverse complement.
GTGTTCAGGAGTAAGCAAATCACACCACATGTCATCTGGGGAGTCTAATCTTCTTTCATTAGTGCACTGATATTATTTATACCATTTTTACAATGATGCAGTAGTCTGCATAACAGTAAATTTTGTATTTTCTGTATGAATAAAAAATCAAAATAGAAAGCAATAGTAATATAAGAGGGGCCTAGAGACATGACTAAATGAACAGAGGCTATGTTATTTTAGTGCCAAGAATGTCTACATTGTTTATTCTGGACCCTATTTTGAAATTGGCATCTTTTTTAATTTGCATGAAATTGGCCAAATTGCCAATTTCTGACCACTTTATTGGGTAGTTCAAATTGGTAAATGGGCAGTTGCTTGTACTCAACTGATAGAAAAAATGGAGTTCTAAAGAAATAGCTATGAAGTTGGTCAACTGGAACAATGGAATTGGCCAAACACAGGGCTCAAAGTCGGTGAAATCACCGATGCGTATATGTCGCCAAGACCGCTAACTTTGCGGGGGCGTAATTCTGTGAGTTTTCGACCAAATTTCATACTTTTGGTGTCATTACCATTGGGAAAAGATTCTCTTATCATTTCATAAGAAAAAATAATTTTTTTTTTTTTTTTTTTTTTTTTTTTTTTTTTTTTTTTTTTTTTTCCAAAAATTTTGCGACATAGAATGACAGTTTCAGAAAGGGGCTTGCGACAGTCAAAGAGTTAATTAGTTAGTTTGATGGAGATGCTGGCAGAGGTTTAGGGTGGTGAAAGATATGTAGCAGGGCGGCGTTATGTTCATTGGCCCAATACACATCCAACAACATTGGAGAGTTGCTCTTGTGTCATTTTTCTATCACTTACTCGTTTAACTTACTTGCTACACTGTTAATTCTACACTTTAACGCTGGCTGGCACTATAGCCTTTATCGATGCCTGCTGCTTTAGTATCGTACATATCGTAGAATCACTGCAGAAGGCACATTCTTCCCTCTCTCTTCCTCCTCCACTTTCGTACTTTGCTACAAGTTTTTTCTTGAATTTTATTGTGTTTCTTTCCTTCTTTATTACAGGGCTGGAACTAGAAACTTTCTTTGGGCCCATGGTGGCTTATTTAGCAGTTACAACCTCTAAAAACAATGGAATAATACGAAATATATCGCATGTACACATGGAATCGTCCTCACTGGCTCGTAAACAATGGCACACTGGCTGTACATGGGCTCAGGTCGTGTGGACACGTTCGGGACGAATGTCCTTAACTAAGTTTTTCATCGTTAGCCAAGCCAATATTTTGACACAAAAACGCATCCGTATCCTATTTTCATGCTATCCGATAGCATCGTTAACTGAGGGTCCACTGTATATTCTTATTACCTTTTTTTTTTTTTTTTAACACTTTGGCTGTTTCCCACAGAGGCAGGGTGACCCAAAAAATAGAAAGAAAAAAACTTTTGTCATTCAACACTCGCTGTCATTCATACATAATCACTGCCTTTGTGGAGGCACTCAGATACGACAGTATCACAAGCCCCTCCTTTAACCCTTTCAGGGTCCAGAGGCCAAATTTCAAAGTGTGCACCAGGGTCCAAGAATTTTAAAAAAATAATTTTGTTATTTTTTTCTTATGAAATGGTAGAGAATCTCTTTCTGAAGGTAATAAAACAAAAAGTATGAAATTTGATGGAAAATTGACGAAATTATGCTCTCGCGAATTTTGATGTGTCTGCGATATTTATGCATCATCGATTTTGCCGACTTTGACTTCCATTCTAGGCCAATTACAGTATTCCAGTCAACCAAATTCTTAGCTATTTCACTAGTATTACTTCTATCGATTGAGCACAAGAAATCGCCAAGTCATCTGTTTCACTAACAAAATAGTGACCAGAAATTGGTAATTTGGCCAATTTAATGCAAAGTTCAAAATACAGTGGACCCTCAACCAGCGATATTAATCCGTTCCTGAGAGCTCATCATTAATCGAAATAATTGTTAGTCAAGTTAATTTTCCCCATAAGAAACAATGGAAACCAAATTAATCCGTGCAAGACACCCCAAAGTATTGAAAAAAAAAAATTTTACCACATGAAATATTAATTTTAATACACACAAACTGAAGAAGACATGCACAGTTACATGACACTTACCTTTATTGAAGATCTGGTGATGATTGATGGGATGGGAGGAGGGGAGACCGTTGATCTTCTTAGTGTTTAGAATTGGAATCCCCTTCCATTAGCACTTGAGGTAGCAAGTCTTTTTCTGGGGTTATTTCCCTTGTTCTTTTAATGCCACTAGGACCAGCTTCAGAGTCACTGGACTTCTGTCGCACAACATTTCTGTCCATAGATACCTGTACCTCTCGTTCCTTTATGACTTTCCTAAAGTGGTTCACAACATTGTCAGTGTACAGGTTGCCAACACGGCTTGCAGTAGCTGTGTCAGGGTGATTTTCATCAAAAAAGGTTTGCACTTCAAGGCACTTTGCACTCATTTCCTTAATCTTAGAAGTAGGCAACTTCTTCAATTTCTCTCTCCCCTCCTCCGAAGCAGTTTCCTCAGGTCTGCCCTCTTGCTGTTCAAGATGATCTAGCAGCTCATCAGTGGTTAGTTCTTCATTGTCCTCCTCCACCAGCTCTTCCACATCCTCCCCACTAACCTCCAACCCCAAGGACTTCCCCAATGCCACAATGGATTCCTCAACTGGCATAGGAATCTCAGGGTTAGCCTCAAACCCTTCAAAATCCCTTTTGTCTACACATTCTGGCCACAGTTTTTTCCAAGCAGAGTTCAAGGTCCTCTTAGTCACTTCCTCCCAAGCCTTACCTATAATGTTTACACAATTGAGGATGGTAAAATGATCTTTCCAAAACTCTCTTAGAGTCAGTTGAGTTTCTGAGGTCACTACAAAGCACCTTTCAAACATAGCTTTTGTGTACAGTTTCTTGAAGTTGGAAATGACCTGCTGGTCCATGGGCTGCAGGAGAGGAGTGGTATTAGGAGGCAAAAACTTCACCTTAATGAAGCTCATGTCCCTAGAAAGTCGCTCTGCCACGTCTGTAGGATGACCAGGAGCATTGTCTAATACCAGGAGGCACTTAAGGTCTAATTTCTTTTCAATTAGGTAATTTTTCACATTGGGGGCAAATGCATGGTGTAACCAGTCATAGAAAAAGTCCCTAGTGACCCATGCCTTGCTGTTTGCCCTCCACAGCTCACACAAATTAGCCTTGAGGACATTGTTTTTCCTGAATACTCTGGGAGTTTCAGAGTGATACACCAATAAAGGCTTCACTTTGCAATCACCACTAGCATTGGCACACATCAACAGAGTAAGCCTGTCTTTCATAGGATTATGTCCTTGGAGTGCCTTTTCCTCCTGAGTAATGTACGTCCTGCTTGGCATTTTCTTCCAAAACAGGCCTGTTTCGTCACAATTAAACACTTGTTCAGGTTTCAGTCCTTCACTGTCTATGTACTCCTTGAATTCCTGCACATATTTTTCAGCTGCTTTGTGGTCCGAACTGGCAGCCTCACCATGCCTTATCACACTATGTATGCCACTACGCCTCTTAAATCTCTCAAACCAACCTTTGCTGGCCTTAAATTCACTCACATTACTAGTTGCTGGCATTTTTCTAATTAAATCGTCATGCAACTTCCTAGCCTTTTCACATATGATCGCTTGAGAGATGCTATCTCCTGCTATCTGTTTCTCGTTTATCCACACCAATAAGAGTCTCTCAACATCTTCTACCGCTTGCGATCTCAGTTTCGAAAACATAGTTGCACCTTTGGCAAGAACAGCTTCCTTGATTGCCGTTTTCTTGCCCACAATAGTAGCGATGGTTGATTGGGGTTTATTATACAACCTGACCAGCTCAGAGATATGCACTCCACTTTCATACTTATCAATGATCTCTTTCTTCATCTCCATAGTAATTCTCACCCTTTTTGCTGTAGGGTTGGCACTAGAAGCTTTCTTGGGGCCCATGGTGACTTAATTTGCAGGTGCAATCTCTACAAAGGCTGTGATAATATGAAATGTTCCAGTTGTATGTTTGGAAGCGACTGCAGTGGCTGGGTGGCTTGTAAACACTGGCACCCATGGGACAAGTGAGGCGCCTCAGGCCAGCCAAAGTGGACGCGTCTCGTACGGAACGAATAGCGCTGGTCAGGTTTTTAAGCGCTAGTCAAGGCAAAATTTTTGCGCTTAAATGTATCGCTAGTCAGATTTATCGTTAATCGATGCCATCACTGGTTGAGGGCCCACTGTATTCTAATTTCAAAATAGGGTCCAGAATAAGCAATGCAGGCATTCCTGGAACTAAACTAACATTCCTCTGTTTGTTAGTTACGTTTTCAGGCTTTACAAATGAATTCCATTTTGATTTTTTATTCACATAATGAATTTTTATTCAAACCAAAAAATAGAAGATTTACTGTTATGCAATACTGTAATAATTGTATAAATAATATCACTACATTTGTGAATGTATATTAGACCCACCAGCTGGCATGTATTAGACTTGTGAAGTCATTTGTTTACTCTTGAACATCGGCAAAAATTTAACATTTCTGCTAATTGAGCTCAGTTTCAAGCCATTTCCTGTACTAAAAACCAATCAAAATCATCTCTATTTCTGTAGTATATCTTCCATTCTATCAAATGAGACCAATAAATTGCAAATACAACTTTAAAAAACATATGAAAAAACACTGCAAAGTCGCTGTTTTAATAGAAAATTACGGTCTTTTTTTTTTCTCTCTCTCTCTCTAATTATGCACTGTGTGCTGCAGGATTTGTTTTATGTATTGCACACATACCACATAGATGTATTCTCTCATATCTAGGCCCAAATTTACTTCTCACAGCTTATCAGAGTGAGCTGAGCTCATGGCGTAGATCTACAGTTTGGACCCTGAACGTAAAGCTGTAGATCTACGACATGGGCCCTGAAAGGGTTAAACTGCAGGCATTGTACTTTCCTTCTCCAGGACTTGACTCTGGCTAACCGGTTTCCCTGAATCCTTTCACAAAATGTTGCCCTGCTCACACTCCAACAACTCGTCAGGTCCCAAAAATCATTTGTCTCCATTCACTCCTATTACTCCTATTACCTGTATACCTTAAAACAATTAATATAATGAGTGTTAAAAGAATGTTTATATGCTAATGAAGTCTTTCAACTGCAAACACATTAAAGGCTGTGTATTCATATTCTTATTACCTTTAATCATAATCTAAAATTGATAAATTTATTAATAAGCTAAGCAGTTCTTATGTATGCTTTGTAATTCGTAAATTTATGGTTTATGACTTCTCTTAGAGACCATCTATATAAACAATCAATTATTGCCTTTTAGTCTTAAGATAGGCATAAGTTTGCCCAAAATGCTTTGCATACCTATATAGTGCACACTTGCTGCATAGGCCCATTCCCTCATATCTAGGCCAAAATTTACCGCTCCCAGCTTATCTGAGTGAACCAAGCTCATGAGACTACGTCAGGGACCCTGGTCTCAGTGACATAGTTCTACATGATGTACAGTGAATGGGTTAATTATTTTAATTGTACTGTTTTTAATGTACAGTGGAAACTCAGTTTTCATATGCCCTAGTTTGTATGTACAGTATAACTATAGTTATTCCCTATAAAATATATTTTGTGTTAATATTTCCCATAAGAAATAATGAAAATCCAATTAATCCATTCCAGACACCCAAAAATGTTAAAAAATACATTTTATAGAGAATATAATATTTTCTTTTTGGGGATTTTCTTTCTTTTTTGGGTCACCCTGCCTCGGTGGGAGACGGCTGACTTGTTAAAAAAATATATATATAGTTTTACATACAAACTAGAGCATACAAAAACCCAGGTTTCACTGTATAATACAGTATAGTAGACAATAGCAGTTTTCAGGTTTTGCCAATTTAAAAAAAAATGCAGAGAACCAGCATAATAACTTAACACTAACTTATAAATTGGAGTGTGCAACTAAGTAGTGCATCTGTCAGATTCATTTGCCTTGAATTTCCCACACTTGCTTAGCACTTTATGTAATAAAAACAATTGTGGAAAATTTTCAGTGATTAAAATTCATGATAATTTATTTGTGAAATACGTATTTTGTATTTCATTTACTGATATAATGTTAGTGTGCTGTTTGTGATTCCTATATGTACAAAACATATTGTACATACATTGTACAGTATTGAGGACCAGTCCCTGGCATGGGTGGAAGCACTGGGTAGGTTTCCTTACACCTGCTGTCCCTGCTTACCTAACAGTATGTACCTGGGTATTACTCACTTATTGTGGGGTCACATCCCAGGGATAGTAGTATGTACACTTACCATCCGACTTACGACCGAGTTCGGTTCCGAGAAACTGGTCATAAGTCGAAATGGACGTAAGTAGAACTTTACTACTGAATATCAACATTACATTTTGTAATGACTTTATTTTATTGTTTTATTTTGGTATTTCATGTTTTACTTTACTTTTATTTTACTGTTAGTACTGTATTTTATACTGTAAGGTTTAGGATAAACACTGTGTACAACACAAATAGTTGTTTATTTCCCAGAAATTTGGCAAAAAAAAACACGGTCGTAAGTCGAGTGGTCGTAAGTCGAGCAGGTCGTAAGTCGGATGGTAAGTGTACCCCTTAGAGCTGGGCTTTGCAGTGAGCTGAGGTAGGATAACAGCTCTTAGCCTGTAAAATTGATGTATAAGGCAAATACATTAGAAAACCTTAATTTGCACAATAATAACCCATGTTTTCAATATTATGAAGTATAAATTTAAGTTTTTCATTTTTAATCGAAGCTCATATTAAAAGCAGGTGGTGATATAGAGTGGTTGGTGCTATTATTTAATAAATGTATGGAAGAGGGTAAGGTAGGTACCTAGGGATTGGCAGAGAGCATGCATAGTTCCTTTGTATAAAGGCAAAGGGAACAAAAGAGAGTGCAAAAATTATAGGGGGATAAGTCTGTTGAGTATACCTGGTAAAGTGTATGGTAGAGTTGTTATTGAAAGAATTAAGAGTAAGACGGAGAATAGGATAGCAGATGAACAAGGAGGCTTTAGGAAAGGTAGGGGGTGTGTGGACCAGGTGTTTACAGTGAAACATATAAGTGAACAGTATTTAGATAAGGCTAAAGAGGTTTTTGTGGCATTTATGGATTTGGAAAAGGTGTATGACAGGGTGGATAGGGGGGCAATGTGGCAGATGTTGCAGGTGTATGGTATAGGAAGTAGGTTACTGAAAGCAGTGAAGAGTTTTTACGAGGATAGTGAGGCTCAAGTTAAAGTATGTAGGAAAGAGGGAGATTATTTCCCAGTAAAAGTAGGTCTCGGACAAGGATGTGTGATGTCACCATGGTTGTTTAATATATTTGTAGATGGGGCCGTAAGAGAAGTAAATGCAAGGGTCTTGGCAAGAGGCGTGGAGTTAAAAGATAAAGAATCACACATAAAGTGGGAATTGTCACAGTTGCTTTTTGCTGATGACACTGTGCTCTTGGGAGATTCTGAAGGGAAGTTGCAGAGGTTGGTGGATGAATTTAGTAGGGTATGTAAAAGAAGAAAATTAAAAGTGAATACAGGAAAGAGTAAGGTTATGAAGATAACATAAAGATTAGGTGATGAAAGATTGGATATCAGATTGGAGGGAGAGAGTATGGAGGAGGTGAATGTATTCAGATATTTGGGAGTGGACGTGTCAGTGGATGGGTCTATAAAAGATGAGGTGAATCATAGAATTGATGAGGGGAAAAGGGTGAGCAGTGCACTTAGGAGTCTGTGGAGACAAAAAGAACTTTGTCTTTGGAGGCAAAGAGGGGAATGTATGAGAGTATAGTTTTTACCAACGCTCTTATATGGGTGTGAAGCATGGGTGATGAATGTTGCAGCGAGGAGAAGGCTGGAGGCAGTGGAGATGTCATGTCTGAGGGCAATGTGTGGTGTGAATATAATGCAGAGAATTCGTAGTTTGGAAGTTAGGAGGAGGTGCAGGATTGCCAAAGCTGTTGTCCAGAGGGCTGAGGAAGGGTTGTTGAGGAGGTTCAGACATGTAGAGAGAATGGAGCGACACAGAATGACTTGAAGAGTTTATCAGTCTGTAGTGGAAGGAAGGCGGGGTAGGGGTCGGCCTAGGAAAGGTTGGAGGGAGGGGGTAAAGGAGGTTTTGTGTGCGAGGGGCTTGGACTTCCAGCGGGCATGCATGAGTGTTTGATAGGAGTGAATGGAGACAAATGGTTTTTAATACTTGATGTGCTGTTGGAGTGTGAGCAAAGTAACATTCATGAAGGGATTCAGGGAAACCAGCAGGCCGGACTTGAGTCCTGGAGATGGGAAGTACAGTACCTGCACTCTGAAGGAGGGGTGTTAATGTTGCAGTTTAAAAACTGTAGTGTAAAGCACCCTTCTGGCAAGACAGTGATGGAGTGAATGATGGTGAAAGTTTTTCTTTTTCAGGCCACCCTGCCTTGGTGGGAATTGGCCAGTGTGTTAAAAAAAAAAAAAAAAGGCATCCATTTCCATTAGGATGCACAGGAGCGGAATTAATTTTCATTGGTGGCTCACATTTCCATTAAAGAATCCTGGAGCAGAATTTATTTCCATTGGAGGTACTCATTTCCTTTAAAGAGTGCTATGACAGGCAGGCCTAAGACCTCCCCAGTGCAGTAGGGCCCTGCTTTACAGCGTTCCACTAATACAGCGATTTCAAATTATGACCAAAACTCGCTATACAGCTCCCTGTCTTTCCAATACAGTGTTTTAAAGTTATTGCATATTTTATATGTACTCTGATAATTATACTTATGTGTACCTGTACCTAAATATACACACTGTGCTGGCATGCAGGTACACATTAAAATCACTAAGAGTGTCCCTCTAGTCTTAATGCCATATATTACAACCCAGGGACAATAAGGCCTGTTATCCTGGGTGTAAATGGGAGCAAGGAGCAGAACAAACACAACTGAATGCCTTTGAAATATATTTTCCTTCACCAAGAGCAATGTGGATATTTACACATATGTACACTATATACAGTTGGAAATGTGTGTACAACACGGTTTAGGCAAGGCCAAGACACAGCCTGGAGACAGAATGGACAACCATGCTCAACCAGCTCTAGTATGGAAATGACAAGGGTAGACAAGTGGGTGGTGCCCACAGCACCTCTACAATTGCCAGACCCACCTTCTCATTGGCTGAATCTCAGTACTGATCGAAGGATGGGGACCCATTGTTCGACCCTAGTACTGGTTCGCTGGTTGGGGAGATAGCCTTTCAATGAGGGTGTGTACATGCGCCGAATAAAGGTTACATACTCTTTGCATGCCACACCATAGTAATAATAGTAGTAGTACTTAATAATAATCACACTTGGGCACATTAAATGTCTTATTTTACTTTAATATAGACATTTTCAGTAATTCATATATCTTCAGAATTGTATAACACATTACATAGCATATAAATATGCTATGGAGGTGTGGTAGCCGTGCAGAGGGAAAACATTGTTTTCTCTGGTCCAACACCAGAGAAAACATGTATGACTGCGTTTGGCCCAGTCACTCCCCTTAACCCTTTGACTGTCACAACCCCCAATCCTGAGGTGTCACCTGGTGTCGCAAAATTTAAAAAAAAAAAAATTATTTTTCTTATGAAATGATAGAGAATCTTTTCCCGATTGTAAAGACACCAAAAAAAACGAAATTTGATGGAAAACTGACGGAATTACGTTCTCGCGAAGTTAGCGACCTCAGCGATATTTACAAATCTGCGATTTCGCCCACTTTGAGCCCTATTTTCGGCTAATTCCTTTATTCCAATCAACCAAACTCGTAGCTATTTCTTCAGAACTCCATTCTTTCCATCGATTGAGTACAAGAAACTGCCCATTTACCGATTTCAACTACCCAATAACATGGTCGGAAATTTGCAATTTGGCCAATTTCACGAAAATTAAAAAATATGACAATTTCAAAATAAGGACCAGTATGAAAAATGCAGACATTCCTGGCTCTAAAATAACATTTTCTTTGTTCATCAGTCAAGTCTCCAGGCCCCTGTGATATTACTCTTGCTTTTTATTTTGAAATTTTATTCAAACAAAAAATAGAAGATTTACTGTTATGCAGACTACTGCAATACTGTAATAATTGTAATAATTACATCAACCCATTCATGACTGCATATTAGAATGGCTATTTGGACATTTATTGGACAATGACATCATTTGTTTACTTTTGAACATTGGCAAAAATCAAACATTTCCCCTTCTTTGAGCTCTATTTCCAGGTTCTTTTTATAGTAAAATCAATCAAAATCACCTTTATTTCTATAATATGTTTACCATTCTATCAAATGAGACCAAGAAAACGAGAATACAACCATAAATACTATACGAAAATAGACTACAAAGTCGGCATTTTAATTAAAAAAAATGGTCAGTTTTTTTTCTCATTATGCACTGCGTGCTCAGGATTTTTTTTATATGGTGCACACTGACCACACAGGCCCATTCTCTCACATCTGGGCCTACTAGCTTTCTCCTGCTTGATTTGAAGCCGCTAGAATTTATGAGTATATATACGTCAAACACGGTACCTCGTAAGACGTATATATACGGCCGCGACAGTCAAAGGGTTAAATATCATATAGCTATGTAGCCCAGGTGGGCTACATCTACCAGCTACCTACATCTGACTTCCTACAAATAAATACTACTCACCTCTCATCGTACATTAAGACTACACATATTTTAAGGTAAATAATAAGTGTACTGTATGTGTATTTTATCTCTCTGGGCTGCTTTAAATCTATCTTTCAACACACCGGCCATATCCCACCGAGACAGGGTGGCCCAATAGGAAAAACGAAAGCTTCTCCTTTTACATTTAGTAATATATACAGGAGAAGGGGTTACTAGCCCCTTGTTCCTGGCATTTTAGTCGCCTCTTACAACACGCATGGCTTACAGAGGAAGAATTCTGTTCCACTTCCCCATAGAGGTAAGAGGAAATAAACAAGAACAAGAACTAGTAAGAAAATAGAAGAAAACCCAGAGGGGTGTGTATATATATGCTTGTACATGTAAGTGTAGTGTGACCTTAGTGTAAGTAGAAGTAGAAAGACGTGCCTGAAACCTTGCATGTTTATGAGACAGAAAAATGGACACCAGCAATCCTACCATCATGTAAAACAATTACAGGCTTTTGTTTTACACTCACATGGCAGGACAGTAGTACCTCCCTGGGCAATTGCTGTCTACCAACCTACTACCTAGACTGCTTTAAATATCGTATATTAAGTTTGGGACGGGGAGCCAGGGCTACCTACACGTGACTTCCTACAAATAAGTACTACTCGCCTCTCGTCCTACATTAAAACTACAAATATTTTAAGGTAAGCAATGTATGTACTGTGTATGTATTTTATTTTTTGTATTTTTTATTGCCTAGTTCTATTACTAACTTAATGTAAGTTAGTGTAAACTTGTTGTCTGGCATTTATATGCATTTATAAGCGGAAAAGGTGGCGTTCTGCTGTCTGGCGATGTCTGCTTTCCGGCAGTGGCCTGGAACCTAACCTGACGTATAAGTGGGGCCCTACTATATGTATTTGGCAATTCTGTTGTCTTAGCATTGCAAGGGAGGGTGATGGGATGCAAACCAACCAGCTTACCACGCATGTCACTGTACCCGGATGCATGCTATATGATTTGAGATCAGTACACATTGTGCAGTTTTTCCTTCTTTTCATCACCCTATCTTGTCTCTTCATTTAAAAGACAATATTCAAAATAAAGTTGCTAGTAATGACAAATCAATTAATCAACAAACAAAGAGGGATAGTAGAGGGCAATGAGTAACTAGCTCCCTTAAGGTTTACTGTACAAATACAGTGGACCCCTGCATAACGATATTATTTCAATCCAGAAGTCTGTTTGGGTGCCGTTATAGACTGATTTTGTTCCCATAAGAAATATTGTGAATTAGATTAGTCCATTTCAGACCCCTAAAAATACACCTACAAAAGCATTTACAAAAATACGCTTACATAATTGGTCGAGTTGGGAGCTGATCGTTATGCGGGGGTCCACTGTAGTAGGAGTCTTAAGAAATAAGATAGATGAGCTAAGATTACTTGGAAGTGTAAGTAATATAGATATTAATGGTATAACAGAGACCTGGTTCAACCTGAAAGATAGAGAAATGCCTTCTGAATGCAACATACAGGGTTATAAACTATTCCACACTGATAGGGTCAACAGGAAGGGTGGTGGTGTGGCAATGTATGTCAGAGAAAATTTAAATTGTTGTCTTAGACATGATATAAGATTAGAAACATCGAACACAGAATCTGTTTGGCTACAGTTTCTCGAGGGATGTGACAAATTAATTTTGGGTGTGATTTATAGGCCCCCAAACCTTCATAGGGAGGGCAGTAAGCTGTTATGGGACGAAATTCATAAGGCATCCAGATATGAAAATGTGATAATGGGAGATTTTAACTTTAGACAAATTGATTGAACAATGACAGGAAATCTTGAGTCTAGTGACTTTCTTGATACGGTTCAGGATTGCTTTTTAGAACAGGTTGTGACAGAACCAACTAGAGGAAACAATCTGCTTGACTTGGTTCTTGCCAACAAAGATTCACTAATTAATAATCTTGAGGTTAATGATGAGCTTGGGGAAAGTGACCACAAATCACTTAGTTTCAATATATCGTGGAATTATCCAGATGACTGCAACCAAATCTCTGTCCCAGATTTTCGCTTGGCCGACTTCATGGGACTGAAAAATTACCTGGCTGGGCTAAATTGGGATGTCCTGACTATGGGTCAGGTAGGTGATCTTGGTTGCCAATATGACGTTTTTCAGAGCATAGTTCTAGCTGCCCAGACAACTTTTGTTCCGAGTAGGGAAATTAGATCTAACAAAAATGATCCCAAATGGATGAACAATAGATTAAAACATCTCATTGGTCAAAAGAGAGGCATATATAGGCGTATCAAAAGAAGGGATCGGCAGTTAAGAAATCAATATATTCAATTAAAGAGAGAAATAAAGAAAGGAATAAGAAAAGCAAAAAGGGATTATGAGGCTAAGGTCACAAGGGATTCAAAGACTAACCCAAAAGGGTTCTTTCAGGTATACAGAAGTAAGATTAGGGACAAGATTGGCCCACTTAAGAGTAACTCTGGTCAGATCACTGACAGTGATAAGGATGTGTAAAATTCTAAATACCTACTTCCTCTCAGTTTTCACCCAGGAAAATACTAGCGATATTCCTGAAATAATAGGTTATGTAGAACAGGATGATAATAAACTATGTACGATTGCAGTAACTAGTGACTTGGTCCTCAGACAAATAGAGAAACTAAAACCTAACAAATCCCCAGGTCCTGATGAACTGTTTGCAAGGGTGTTAAAGGAATGTAAAGAGGAACTTAGCATACCTTTGGCTAATCTTTTTAACATATCACTACAAACTGGCATAGTGCCTGATAAGTGGAAAATGGCAGATGTAATACCTATTTACAAGGCAGGTGACAGGTCCTTGGCTTCTAACTATAGACCAGTAAGCCTTACCTCCATAGTGGGAAAGTTTATGGAATCAATAATTGCCGAAGCAATTCGTAGCCATCTTGACAGGCACAGATTGATTAATGAATCTCAACACGGTTTTACAAAGGGGCGTTCCTGTCTTACGAATTTACTAACTTTTTTCACTAAGGTGTTTGAGGAGGTAGATCATGGTAATGAATATGATATTGTGTATATGGACTTCAGTAAGGCTTTCGATAGAGTTCCACACCAGAGGCTATTGAGGAAACTTAAGGCACACGGAATAGGAGAAATTTTTTCCTGGGTAGAGGCATGGCTGACAAATAGACAGCAGAATTTGCATAAATGGGGAGAAATCAGAATGGGGGCACATCACAAGCGGTGTTCCTCAGGGGTCAGTGTTGGGCCCGTTGTTGTTCACAATTTACATAAACGACATAGATGAGGGAATAAATAGCAGCATAAGCAAATTTGCTGATGACACCAAAATAGGCTGTACAATTCATTCTAATGAGGACACTAGAGCACTCCAGGATGATTTGAATAGACTGATGCAATGGCCGGAGAAGTGGCAGATGCAGTTTAATATAGACAAATGCAAAGTTCTAAATGTTGGACAGTTAAATAACCATGCCACATATAAACTAAATAATGTAGATCTTAATGCTACTGATTGCGAAAAGGATTTAGGAGTTCCGGTTAGCAGTAATCTAAAACCAAGACAACAGTGCATTAGTGTTCACAATAAGCTAACAGAATTCTTGGCTTCATATCTAGAAGTATAAATAATAGAAGTCCTCAGGTTGTTCTTCAACTCTCTATATCCTTGGCTAGGCCTCATTTAGACTATGCTGCTCAGTTCTGGTCACCGTATTGCAGAGTGGATGTAAATGCTCTGGAAAACGTGCAGAGGAGGATGGCAAGAGATGATACCATGTATCAGAAATCTTCCCTATGAGGATAGACTGAGGGCCCTGAATCTGCACTCTCTCAAAAGGCATAGAATTAGGAGGGATATGATCTAGGTGTATAAATGGAAAACAGGAATAAATAAAGGGGATGTAAATAGCGTGCTGAAAATTCCCAGCCAAGACAGGACTCGCAGCAATGGTTTCAAGTTGGAAAAATTCAGATTCAGGAAGGATATAGGAAAGCACTGGTTTGGTAATAGAGTTGTGGATGAGTGGAACAAACTCCCGAGTACAGTTATTCAGGCTAAAATGTTGTGTAGTTTTAAAAATAGGTTAGATAAATACATGAGTGGGTGTGGGTGGGTGTGAGTTGGACCTGACTAGCTTGTGCTGCTGGGTCTGGTGCAGTGCTCCATCCTTGAGTGGAGATGACCAGACTGGGTGGGTCATTGGTCTAATCAGGGGGGATGGACATGGACCTTCTCTGCATGGGTCAGTAGGCCTGTTGCAGTGTTCCTTCTTTCTTATGTTCTTATGATTATATACACATACATTTCCTCCTTTCCTTTTTACATTTAATTTTCTTTTGTTATAATTACTACTTGTTTTGAGTTTGTAGGTGGGTTGCAGCTCTTGTTCCTGTTTCTTAACTAAAGACAAATGTTTGAATTAGCTCTTGTCATACTTAGACTAATTATTATATGTTTATAGACTAACTTTAGTCTTAGTGGTAATATAACTTTTCTCACATCCACAGCGTAACCCTGAAATTTCTCACATGCTTAACAACCCAGAGATGCTGAGACAGACAATGGAATTAGCAAGAAATCCTGCCATGCTTCAAGAGCTGATGAGGTCCCATGATAGAGCCCTTTCTAACCTTGAATCAATTCCAGGTCAGTAGTCTTTGCTGTCCTTAATTAGTCTTAACAAATATTCTTTAAAGTTTATTAGTTTTAGAATGATAATGTACTGTCACTTTGCAAGCACAAGTACACCCCTGGTCTTAATTTATTCTTGCCCTTTTATGGCACTTCAAAAATTTCACATTTTTGTCTTAAAAAGTATAAAAAGTTACTGTGGACAAATAATAATGTGAATCATATGGAAAAGAAATATGTGGCTGCTGTTCACAAAACAAAAAAAAGAAAACTCATTCTTAAGTTGTTCTGATTTTACAATCTTTACTAAGCTTGCCAAATATGCAAGATGGCCAGTGCTCCTATAATAACTCATGGTAAACCAACTGGGTCTCCACCAGTGGAAGTCTGCCTCTAGGAGGAAGAGAAGTTACCTCATACATGTGTTAGCTTTTCCATTGATTGTCTTTTAGATATAATAGGTACTGTCTAGGGCCTATGAAACTTTCAGTTGGCTCAAAAATAGAAAAAGTATGGGCTAAATCAAATGATGATTAGCCTTGATGGAATTGCTGTAAGAAACTTTAGAGTATATGCACAGATGTATTAATGTTGAAATAAATTACTCAAATTATTGATATACAGACTTCCTAGTAAACTGTTGATGCTATGAAATACGTATGTTTTAAACCATATACATGCAGTTACCGTAGAGAAAACTATTTTTTTCTGAACATTAAAAAATATAATGGCAATAAAATGCCAATTCTAAATCGGTTTTTATTTCATGTATTAGACTAAAAAGTTTATTCTAAATCAATTTTTCTATATTTCTTGTACTATAGTGGTACCTCGAGTTACGAACTTAATTAGTTTCAGAAGGTTGTTTGAGTGCTGATACTGAACAAATTTGTTCCCATAAGGAATAATGTAAATTAGATTAGCCCATTTCAGACCCCCAAAAATACACTTACAAAAATTATATTTTTTTTTTATCACACTGGCCGATTCCCACCAAGGCAGGGTGGCCCGAAAAAGAAAAACTTTCACCATCATTCACTCCATCACTGTCTTGCCAGAAGGGTTCTTTACACTGCAGTTTTTAAACTGCGACATTAACACCCCTCCTTCAGAGTGCAGGCACTGTACTTCCCATCTCCAGGACTCGAGTCCGACCTGCCGGTTTCCCTGAACCCCTTCATAAATGTTACTTTACTCACACTCCAACGGCACGTCAAGTATTAAAAACCATTTGTCTCCATTCACTCCTATCAAACATGCTCACGCATGCCTGCTGGAAGTCCAAGCCCCTCGCACACAAAACCTCCTTTACCCCCTCCCTCCAACCTTTCCTAGGCCAACCCCTACCCCGCCTTCCTTCCACTACAGAGTGATACACTCTTGAAGTCACTCTGTTTTGCTCCATTTTCTCTACATGTCCGAACCACCTCAACAACCCTTCCTCAGCCCTCTGGACAACAGTTTTGGTAATCCCGCACCTCCTCCTAACTTCCAAACTACGAATTCTCTGCATTATATTCACACCACACATTGCCCTCAGACATGACATCTCCACTGCCTCCAGCCTTCTCCTCGCTGCAACATTCATCACCCATGCTTCACACCCATATAAGAGCGTTGGTAAAACTATACTCTCATACATTCCTCTCTTTGCTTCCAAGGACAAAGTTCTTTGTCTCCACAGACTCCTAAGTGCACCACTCACCCTTTTCCCCTCATCAATTCTATGATTCACCTCATCTTTCATAGATCCATCCGCTGACACGTCCACTCCCAAATATCTGAATACATTCACCTCCTCCATACTCTCTCCCTCCAATCTGATATCCAATCTTTCATCACCTAATCTTTTTGTTATCCTCATAACCTTACTCTTTCCTGTATTCACTTTTAATTTTCTTCTTTTGTACACCCTACCAAATTCATCCACCAATCTCTGCAACTTCTCTTCAGAATCTCCCAAGAGCACAGTGTCATCAGCAAAGAGCAACTGTGGCAACTCCCACTTTGTGTGATTCTTTATCTTTTAACTCCACGCCTCTTGCCAAGACCCTTGCATTTACTTCTCTTACATCCCCATCTATAAATATATTAAACAACCACGGTGACATCACATACACGTACATAATTGTTCGAGTTGGGAGCTGTTCGAAACTAGAGGTACCACTGTATCTGTCCCATGCCACTTGGTTTGCGTCAGTTTCTCCAATCAATTAATGCCATTGCTAAACCTTTTTTTTTCCATTCCCTTAACTTTGTATCTTACCATGTTTCTTCAGTTCTTTATTGCTTGCACAAGATTGATCAGCACAGATACTCTTTTCACATTCTGTTTTTCTCCTTGTTTGATAGGTCTTGTGTAATGAATATGTCCTTACTCTCTTCTTGTCTTTTCTTTGTGTTTGTTAATGGTTTGTACCTGTATATTTTGTATTTTCCTATGACCCTGTATCTTGTTTGCTCTTTACAGCTGAATCATCAAATCATGTTGTCATACAGATTTGTCTTGCTTCTTTTTTACATCTTAAGTTTTGTATTTCTTCAGCATAGATGAAAACACTAACCCTTTCATCCATGTAGTGGATAAAAGGGTTAGTTTATTAGTTTGTGATTATTTGCAATTCTCTTTTTGATCCTTTATGACCATGGCAGTCATTTTACTTCATGTGTTTGATCATTAAATGTGTGATTCTTAACCACATTTGCATAACTCTTTAATGTTGACTCTGTGACTCATTGTTCTTTGAATTAGTTTAAGTTTTTTTATTATTTACTTTGTTTTTGCAAGCACTTCCTTTTAGTCATTGGTATACAATATCTCTTGCTTTTCTTTTGAAGAACCACTAACATCGTTAATAATTTATGTAAACTAATTTAAATTTTTAGTTTACTACTAGATCTCAAAAATAACTTCCACTTATAACACTGAACTGATGAATACTAATTAAAAACTGGTAAAATGTTTCTTCTTTGTGTCACCTAGTCTAATGTTATATTTGTGCTCTTAAGCTTCAATTAAACCTTCCTCAATTTTCCTATTTAAAATGAATCACATTTTGTACAAGGAACCTTACAAACCAATATATTGGTGTTTTTTTTTTTTTTTTTTTTTTTTTTTTTTTTTTTTTTTGTTTTTTTTTTTTTTTTTTTTTTTTTTTTTTGGCCCTCTTGCACCAAGACATGGTGACCAAAAAAAAAAAAAAAAGGAAATGTGTGGATATTAGTCATACCAACCTATTTTAGTTGTACTACATACATGTGCCTCCTGATATACTAGGTTATAAAAGATGTTCATTTAAATTTTTATAATTTTTCAGTGAAAGGTTTTGGGAACTTAAAAGCACTCAAAACAGTGAAGTAGAACATTACATGTTTAATGCTATCACATGACGAATAATATAGTAAAGAATAGACATTGATTTGATGTGGTATGTAAATTTTAGTTTTAAAATTTAAATGAATCTTGGAATATATTTTTGTAAATTTTAGTTTTAAAATTTAAATGAATCTTGGAATATATTTTTTTGATCTGTTTATTGTAAAAAAAATTTTTTACAGGTGGATATAGTGCCCTTCAGAGAATGTATAGAGATATTCAGGAACCAATGTTGAATGCTGCACAGGAACAGTTTGGTCCAAATCCATTTGCTTCTCTTGTAGGAAACAACAGTGCCACAGGTAATTTTTGTTATTGAAAGTTTGCCAGTGTATGGTAAAATCCTGGTAATGAGTATTTGTTGAATATACTTTACATTCTTTGTATATTGTGAGAAAAAATTACCCTTTTATTTTACTGCAGAACATGTCAAAAGTAATGAATGATTGGTTTGTGCATGGCAAGTTGGCCATCTCCCACCGAGGTAGGGTGACCCAAAAAGAAAGAAAAAATCCCCAAAAAGAAAATACTTTCATCATCATTCAACACTTTCACCACACTCACACATTATCACTGCTTTTGCAGAGGTGCTCAGAATACAACAGTTTAGAAGTTTTTTTTTTTTTTTTCTTTTTTTCAACAAGTCGGCCGTCTCCCACCGAGGCAGGGTGACCCAAAAAAAAGAAAGAAAAAAGAAAGAAAACAGAAAATACTTTCATCATCATTCAACACTTTCACCACACTCACACATTATCACTGCTTTTGCAGAGGTGCTCAGAATACAACAGTTTAGAAGCATATACGTATAGAGATACACAACATATCCCTCCAAACTGCCAATATCCCAAACCCCTCCTTTAAAGTGCAGGCATTGTACTTCCCATTTCCAGGACTCAAGTCCGACTATATGAAAATAACCAGTTTCCCTGAATCCCTTCACTAAATATTACCCTGCTCACACTCCAACAGATCGTCAGGTCCCAAGTATCATTCGTCTCCATTCACTCCTATCTAACACGCTCATGCACGCTTGCTGGAAATCCAAGCCCCTCACCCACAAAACCTCCATTCGTCTCCGTTCCCCTCTTTGCTCAAGCCCTTGCTCGTCCAAGCCCCTCGCCCACAAAACACGACCCCCTCCCTCCAATCTTTTACCCCTCTTTCCTTCCCCTATAGATTTATATGCTCTCCATGTCATTCTACTTTGATTCATTCTCTCTAAATAACCAAACCACCTCGACAACCCCTCTTCAGCCCTCTGACAAATACTTTTATTAACTCCACACCTCCTAATTTCCACACTCCAAATTTTCTGCATAATATTTACACCACACATTGCCCTTAGACATGACATCTCCACTGCCTCCAACTGCCTCCTTGATGCAGCATTTACAACCAAAACTTCACACCCATATAAGAGTGTTGGTACTACTATACTTTCATACATTCCCTTCTTTGCCTCCATAGATAACATTTTTTTGTCTCCACACATACCTCAATGCACCATTCACCTTTTTTCCTTCGTCAATTCTATGATTAACCTCATCCTTCATAAATCCATCCGCTGACACATCAACTCCCAAATATCTGAAAACATTCACGTCTTCCATACTCCTCCTCCCCAATTTGATATCCAATTTTTCTTTATCTAAATCATTTGATACCCTCATCACCTTACTCTTTTCTATGTTCACTTTTAACTTTTTACCTTTACACACTCCCAAATTCGTCCACTAACCTTTGCAATTTTTCTTTAGAATCTCCCATAAGCACAGTATCATCAGCAAAAAGTAACTGTGTCACTTCCCATTTTGTATTTGATTCCCATAATTTAATCCCACCCCTCTCCCGAACAACCTAGTACAGTGGACCCCCGCATAACGATTACCTCCGAATGTGACCAATTATGTAAGTGTATTTATGTAAGTGCGTTTGTACGTGTATGTTTGGGGGTCTGAAATGGACTAATCTACTTCACAATATTTCTTATGGGAAGAAATTCGGTCAGTACTGGCACCTGAACATATTTCTGGAGTGAAGAAATATCGTTAACCGGGGGTCCACTGTATTTACTTCTTTTACAACCCCAACTATAAATATATTAAACAACCATGGTGACATTACACATCCCTGTCTAAGACCTACTTTTACCGGGAAGTAGTCTCCCTCTCTTCTATACACCCTAGCCTGAGCCTCACTATCCTCATAAAAACTCTTCACAGCATTTAGTAACTTACCACCTATTTCATATACTTACAACATCTGCCACATTGCTCCCATATCCACTCTATCATATGCCTTTTCTAAATCCATAAATGCAATAAAAACTTCCCTACCTTTATCTAAATACTGTTCACATATATGCTTCAATGTAAACACATGATATACACATCCCCTACCCATTCTAAAACCTCCTTGCTCATCCACAATTCTACATTCTGTCTTACCTCTAATTCTTTCAGTAATAACCCTACCGTACACTTTTCCTGGTATACTTGGTAAACTTATTCCTCTATAATTTTTACAATCTCTTTTGTCCCCCTTCCCTTTATATAAAGGGACTATACATACTCTCTGCCAATCCCTAGGTACCTTCCCCTCTTTCATACATTTCTTTCTTCCTTTCAACACACCGGCCGTATCCCACCGAGGCAGGGTGGCCATTTATTAAACAAAAATACCAACCACTCCAACACTATATACCCCCTTGCTTTTAACATTTCTGTCATGATCCAGTCGTTTCCAGCTGCTTTACCCCCTTCCATTCTACGTAATGCTTCACGCACTTCTCCCACACTCACATCCTGCTCTTCTTCACTCCTAAAAGATGGTATACCTCCCTGGCCAGTGCATGAAATTACCGCCTCCCTTTCTCGTCGACATTTAAAAGTTCCTCAAAATATTCTCGCCATCTACCCAATACAGGTCCGCCATCACAAATCCGGCAATCAGTTATTCGGTTCCTTCAGTTATTCGGCACTAATTTTGGCTAGCATAATTTCAAATTTCCAGGTTCGCCACACCAATCTGCTGGTACTGTTTGGTGGTGCTACTTGCTGCATAAGTCATTCCAATTTCTTTTTCTCCATTTATTGTTTTAATCTGCTTACTTTTAGCCCTAGCCATAGTTCCAATGAATAAAAGAAATGCTTCTCATTATGTAAAGCACCTACATAGTACATTGTCCATTGGCTTTGAAGCCACTGTCGGTTGTCATGAACTCAGTCTCATGAAGCAGGAGAATATGCTTTATTGTTACACTAATATCAACACTTCAGCTTATTTGCCTATCACAATTGATCTAATATGACATAAGAAACAATATAAATAACATAAAACATGTTAAATACTCCAGAATGAATAATATTTGGCATAACACCGAGCAGTTCGACGGAGGTATGAAGAGGATATGGTATACAAATACCATTCTCCTATCAGAGTCTTGGGGGCTTATATTAGAGAAAACGAAGTGTAACACAGGGCTAACTGTGATATACACTCATACTCCACCATAAACCTGAAACAAAAAAGTTATTTTCTCTCTATAGATTATCACACACAGCATCATATGTGTAGAGAACCTAGGATAACCCAAAAAACGTCAATGTGGCTTATTTTTAGTACCTGGCTTGGGTTAGCCATGTATGATTTTTGGTAAATATTCGATTCCCAGCCAGGGTAGAAACATTAGGCGTGTTTCTTTACACCTGTTGTCTATGTTTACCCATCAGTAAATGGGTACCTGGGTGTTAGCCGACTAGTGTGGGTGTTATCCTGGGACACTGACCTAATTTTCTTGAAATATTCTGCATAACAAGCAGCTTTCTATACAGTAGTATGTCACTGATGTCAGCTAGGCCTGTATACCTTATACATGTATGTGTAGTAAATAAAGATATTATTATTATTATTCTTTCTTTCTTTCAACACACCGGCCGTATCCCACCGAGGCGGGGTGGCTCAAAAGGAAAAACGAAAGTTTCTCCTTTTACATTTAGTAATATATACAGGAGAAGAGGTTACTAGCTCCTTGCTCCCGGCATTTTAGTCGCCTCTTACAACACGCATGGCTTACGGAGGAAGAATTCTGTTCCACTTCCCCATGGAGGTAAGAGGAAATAAACAAGAACAAGAACTAGAAAGAAAATAGAAGAAAACCCAAAGGGGTGTGTATATATATGCTTGTACATGTATGTGTAGTGTGACCTAAGTGTAAGTAGAAGTAGCAAGACATACCTGAAATCTTGCATGTGTATGAGACAGATAAAAAAAAAGACACCAGCAATCTTACCATCGTGTAAAACAATTACAGGCTTCAGTTTTACACTCACTTGGCAGGACGGTAGTACCTCCCTGGGCAGTTGCTGTCTACCAACCTACTACCTTATTATTATTATTATTATTATTATTATTATTATTATTATATTATTTTCTCAGTTGTTTGTTGGGTTATCTTATTCAAACTTGGGCAATGTATGATGGAAAGATACGTACACCAAAAATGAAAGAAATCAGACCATAAATAGCAGAGTTCACTTCTCAGCCATTAGCGGCCGCTTAGCGGTATATTTTTGTATGGTTGTTATGGTTATATTCTCATTTTTACGGTCTCATTGGATAGAATGAAAGATATATTACAGAAATAGATATGATTTTGATTGCTTTCATGATGAAAAGTACCTTGAAATTGCACTCACAGTAGCAAAAATGTTCTATTCTTTAGCGAAGCTCAAGAGTAAACAAATGATGTCACCGTCCAATACCTGTCCGCCTGCCAGGCCAATACTTAGTCAAGAATGGCTTGACATTATTTATACAATTATTACGGTTTCTTGTACTCAGTTGACAGACTAGAAGTAAATAAGTTTATTCAGGTATACACAAATACAGTTACATAGATTATCATACATAGCAGTGTATGTATAGAGAACCTAGGATAACCCAGAAAAGTCAGACAAAGTGACTTATTTCCAGTACCTGGCTTGGGTTTGCCATATATGATTTTTGGTAAATATTTTTTTTTCTCGGTTGTTTGTTGGGCTATCTCATTGAAACTTGGGCGATGTATGATGGAAAGATGCTTCTTAACGTACAACAAAAATAAAAAGACGGACGATAAATAAGGGAGTTCACTTCTTAGTCATTAGCCGCCTCATTGCAGTATATTTTTGTATGGTTTTTATGGTTACATTCTCATTTTTTTGGACTCGTTTGATAGAATGGAAGATATATTACAGAAATAGACATGATTTTGATTGCTTTCATGACGAAAAGTACCTTGAAATTGAGCTCAAAGTAGCAGAAATGTTCGATTTTTGCTGATGTTCAATGAACTGTATAAGTCAAGTTGGTTAATTTTATTAAGTGTATTCTAACCTAACCACTCTGTAATTCGGCAAACTCAGTAATCCGGCACACTACAGGTCCCAATGATGCCGGATTTGTGATGGAGGACCTGTATCTCCATCTCCCCATCTACTAACTCCCCTACTCTGTTTTTAACTGACAATTCAGTTGTGTATAATAAATGCAATAGTCTAGTAAATAATATTGCAATACACTACTGTTGATTGCTCTTCAGACTTTGGGAAAAATATATATACAGTGGACCCTCGACTAACGCTATTAATCCGTTCCTGAGAGCTCATCGTTAGTCAGAATAATCATTAGTCAAGTTAATTTTCCCCATAAGAAATAATGGAAATCAAATTACTCCGTGCAAGACACCCAAAAGTATTGAAAAAAAAAATTTAACACATGAAATATTAATTTTAATACACACAAACTGAAGAAGACATGCACAGTTACATGACACTTACCTTTATTGAAGATCTGGTGATGATTGATGGGATGGGAAGAGGGGAGTGTGTTGATGGTCTTAGTGTTTAGAAGGGGAATCCCCTTCCATTAGGACTTGAAGTGGCAAGTCCTTTTTCGGGGTTACTTGCCTTCTTCTTTTAATGCCACTAGGACCAGCTTGAGAGTCACTGGACCTCTGTCGCACAACATATCTGCCCATAGAGGCCTGTACCTCCCATTCCTTTATGACATTCCTAAAGTGTTACACAACATTGTCAGTGTCACCATTAAACACTTGTTCAGGTTTCAGTCCTTCACTGTCTATGTACTCCTTGAATTCCTGCACATATTTTTCAGCTGCTTTTTGGTCCAAACTGGCAGCCTCACCATGCCTTATCACACTATGTATGCCACTACGATTCTTAAATCTCTCAAACCAACCTTTGCTGGCCTTAAATTCACTCACATCACCACTAGTTGCTGGCATTTTTCTAATTAAATCGTCATGCAACTTCCTAGCCTTTTCACATATGATCGCTTGAGAGATGCTATCTCCTGCTATCTGTTTTTCGTTTATCCATACCAATAACAGTCTCTCAACATCTTCTATCACTTGCGATCTCAGTTTCAAAAACATAGTTGCACCTTTGGCAAGAACAGCTTCCTTGATTGCCGTTTTCATTGCTAAGTATGAAAGTGGAGTGCATATCTCCGAGCTGGCCAGGCTGTACACAAAACCCCAATCAACCATCGCTACTTTTTTTTTTTTTTTTTTCCAACAAGTCGGTCGTCTCCCACCGAGGCAGGGTGACCCAAAAAAGAAAGAAAATCCCCAAAAAGAAAATACTTTCATCATCATTCAACACTTTCACCACACTCACACATTATCACTGCTTTTGCAGAGGTGCCCAGAATATGCTTCTAAACTGTTGTATTGTGGGCACCTCTGCAAAAGCAGTGATAATGTGTGAGTGTGGTGAAAGTGTTGAATGACGATGAAAGTATTTTCTTTTTGGGGATTTTCTTTCTTTTTTGGGTCACCCTGCCTTGGTGGGAGACGACCGACTTGTTGGAAAAAAAAAAAAAAAAGTAGCGATGGTTGATTGGGGTTTTGTGTACAGCCTGGCCAGCTCGGAGACATGCACTCCACTTTCATACTTAGCAATTATCTCTTTCTTCATATCCATAGTAATTCTCACCCTTTTTGCTGTAGGGTTGGCACTAGAAGCTTTCTTGGGGCCCATGGTGACTTATTTTGCAGGTGCAATCACTAAAATGGCTGTGATAATATGAAATGTTCCGATTGTATGCTTGGAAGCGACCGCGGTGGCTGGCTGGCTTGTAAACACTGGCCAGAAGTGGACGCGTCTCAGACGGAACGAATAGTGTTGGTCGAGTTTTTTAGCGCTAATCGAGGCAAAATTTTTGCGATAAAATGTATCGCTAGTCAGATTTATCGTTAATCGATGCCATCGCTGGTCGAGGGTCCACTGTATGATGAAAATTTACCCGAAGAGTTGGTAGAAATTATTTTGGAGGTGCTCTATGGTGTTAGTAAATATGCAGTTTAATAGAACAAGACCCTGACACATCTAAAGGCATTGCATCCTAGATAAGAACATTGCAGTAAGCCTACTGGCCCATTTTGTGCATGTCCTGCTCTACCACACATTCATAGCTATTGCTAAGCCATAGTTTTCATAAAGAACTTAAGAATAGGCTAGCACTGCAGTAGGCCTGTTGGTCCATGCTAGGCAGGTCCTCAAATCCAACCCTTTTTGTTCTTATAATTTATCTACCCTGTATTTTAAGGTACCCAAACTGTTAACTTTGATGACTGCTTGGCAGTTTGTTCCACTGATTAACATTTCTTTGTCAGCAAGGGCTAGCAGCCAGAATTTAAGGGAAGATAAGGTTGGTTTGTTTTACTATTGTAGGTATAGATCTATTATTATAAACCTCACAATATCCAAGTGGACCTAGTTGAGCTTCATAAACCAATTGCACATATTTCAAAATCAATAAGCACCAGGAACTGCAATGTTAAGTATCAAAAACTATTGTATTTACAGAATTAAGAAATTTAAGGTATTGACTTTTTTTTCAAGGCATCATGAATGTAACTACAGTATTTTCATAAATTTTTTTATCCAAATATTGCTATGAGATTAACCATAGAATTGATAAAGGGAAAAAAGGCGAGTGGCTTGTTGAGGTATCCATGGACACAAAAAAAGTTACCCATGGAGGCAGTGAAGGTAATGTATAAGAGTATAGTTGTACCAACACTCTTATATGGGTGTGAAGCATGGGTTGTAAATGCTGCAGTGAGGAGGTGACTGGAGGCAATGGAGATGTCGTGTCTAAGGGCAATGCGTGGTGTAAGTATTATGCAGAGAATTTATTGTGTCGAAATTAGGAGGAAGTGTGGAGTTACTATAGGTATTAGTCAGAGGGGGTTGTTGAGGTGATTTGGTCATTTAGAGAGAATGTAACAAAGTAGAAGGATTTGGAGAGTGTGTAAATCTGTAGGGAAAGGAAGGCGGGGTAGGGGGGGCCTCAAAAATGTTGGAGGGAGTAGGTAATAGGTTTTGTGGGCAAGGGGCTTGGACTTCCAGCAAGCATGGGTTAGCATGTTAGATAAGAGTGAGTGAAGACAAATGGTTTTTGGACCCTGACAAGCTGTTGGAGTGTGAGCAGGGTGATACTTTGTGAAGGGATTCAGGGAAACCGGTTAGCCAGACTTGAGTCCTGGAAATGGGAAGTACAATGCCTACACTTTAAAGAAGGGTTTGGGATATTTACAGTTTGGAGGGACATCTAAACTGTTGTAGCTGAGCACCTCTGCAACTGTTGTAGCTGAGCACCTCTGCAAAGACATTGATTATGTATGAGTGATGGTGAAAGTGTTGAATGATGATGAAAGTTTTTTCTTTCTTGGGTTTTTCTTTCTTTTTGGCTCACCCTCTCTCGGTGGGAAACGGCTGACATGTTAAAAAGAAGAAAAAATGCTTTTTCACATGGTGCAGGCTTTCAGGAATATAACATGTGCGATATGAGATTCTTCTCTATGTAGTAAGCAATATAAAAGTGCCTGAAAGTTTAGCAATAAATGATAAAAATAAGGCAAAAGAAAAACTGTAGTTACTGTATAACAGTGACATAAAATGCACATTTGTAATTGGAACATGCAGCATAATTTTTTTTTTACTTGTGGGTCACAGTGTAAGGACAGTATTGAAAGAATTTCTAGTGTTTTTAGATTTGTATATATTTACAAAATAGTTACATATTTCTCGCCATTTAGATGCTGCACAAGCTGGCCGAGAGAATAGTGACCCTCTGCCAAACCCCTGGGCACCGCGTGGCTCAACACCTGGTGCTTCTGCAACGTCCACATCTTCCTCCAGCACAAGCACTCCAAACACGACCTCGGCTCCAAATACTACCTCCGCTTCATCCACTACTACTACCCCTGGCTTGGGTGGACTTGGGTTGTCAGGAATGTTACAGAGTCCAGGAATGCAGTCACTTATGCAACAAATGATGGAAAACCCACAGCTTATGTCCTCCATGATTAATGCTCCATATACTCAGGCCATGTTTCAGGTTGGTATAAAAAAAATTTGCATGCAGCAGGCTTCAGAGTACACTGTTTCTTGTCTATTTTCCTTTTTCTATGTATAAAACAGAGAATTGTTTAGTATGTGATCATTATTGGTGCAGAATAATAGTTTTAACTTTATTTCAGAACCTAGCAGCCAGCCCAGAATTAGCTCAACAGATTATTGGTTCAAATCCCTTATTTGCTGGTAATCAGGTTCTTCAGGAGCAAATGCGAACTATGCTACCTACTTTCCTTAATCAATTGCAAAATCCTGAGGTTCAGAACTTTATGACCAATCCGCAAGTAAGTAGAACATGAATTACTGCATACCAGTAAAAGGTTTTGGTGTTTTTAAAAGAAAATTATGATCATATTATAGCTTTTTAGATTCTTTACCTAACTTTGACTATCTGCACTTTAAAGGTGGGGTTTGGGATATTGGCTGTTTGGAGTAACATCTAAACTGTCATACCAGGGCACCTCTGCATAGACAGTGATTATGTGTAAATGATAGTGAAAGCATTTCTTTTTTGGGTCACCCTGCTTCGGTGGAAGATGGCCAGCATGTTAAAACAAAAAAAAATCAATATATTGTATTTACAGGCAACTAATGTGCAGTGTTAATTGCCACCTCAGAGAGTCCCACTGATATGCCAATTTTGATAGTTCATTGGTAGGTAAGACCTTTTACAATTAAAACTGATTGACTTATGCAAATTCTGACTTCATTAATATGCAAGACCTGCTTTTATACTTCTTTCCCCAAATTTCAGCACCCCTCTGCATAGTAGTGCTATAGGTCCTTTATGGGTTTAGATTTTTATTAATAGAATCATTAATGTTAACAATAACTGAGTTTTTTATGATTTCAGATAATTTAGGTAAGATTAAGCTTAATCACATTAATATTAGCAAGAATAATATGTTAGACTAATTAAAATAAACAAAAATTTTACAGTGTTGCATCACAATAATGTATCTTACCAGTCTAAAAATGCAAGAAATATAAATATAGAAAGAAATATAGTAGGTTGGTAGACAGCAACCACCCAGGGAGGTACTACCGTCCTGCCAAGTGAATGTAAAACAAAAGCCTGTAATTGTTTTACATGATGGTAGGATTGCTGGTGTTTTTTTGTCTGTCATAAATATGCAAGATTACAGGTATGTCTTGCTACTTCTACTTCCACTTAGGTCACACTACACATACATGTACACGTTTATTTATACACACTCATCTGAGTTTTCTTTGATTTTATCTTAATAGTTCTTGGTCTTATTACTTTTCCTTTTATATCCATGGGGAAGTGGAATAAGAATCTTTCCTCCTTAAGCCATGCGTGTTGTAAAAGTCGACTAAAATGCTGGGAACAATGGGCTAGTAACCCCTTTTCCTGTAAAGATTACTAAAAAGAATAAGAAAATTGTCAAAGTGGGAAGTCGGAATGTGCGTGGATGTTGTGCAAATGATAAGAAAGAGATGATTGTGGATGTTATGAATGAGAAGCTGGATGTCCTGGCTTTAAGTGAAACAAAACTGAAGGGGGTGGGAGAGTTTCATTGGAGAGGAATAAATGGGATTAGGTCAGGGGTTTCAAATAGAGTTAGATCTAAAGAAGGAGTAGCAATAATGTTGAAGGATAAGATATGGCAGGAAAAGAGGGACTATAAATGTATTAATTCAAGGATTATGTGGAGTAAAATAAAGGTTGGATGTGAAAAGTGGGTTATAGTAAATGTATATGCACCTGGAGAAGAGAAAAGTGTAGAGGAGAGAGAGAGATTTTGGGAAATATTGAGTGAATGCATGGGGAGTTTTGAACCAAGTGTGAGAGTACTTGTGGTTGGGGATTTCAATGCTAAAGTGGGTAAAATGTTGTGGAGGGAGTAGTAGGTAAATTTGGAGTGCCAGGGGTAAATGTAAATGGGGAGCCTTTAATTGAGCTATGTGTAGAAAGAGATTTGGTAATAAGTAATACATATTTTATGAAAAAGAGGATAAATAAATATACAAGGTATGATGTAGCACGTAATGAAAGTTGTTTGTTAGATTATGTATTTTTGGATAAAAGGTTAATGGGTAGGCTCCAGGATGTACATGTTTATAGAGGGGCAACTGATATATCAGATCATTATTTAGTTGTAGCTACAGTTAGAGTAAGAGGTAGATGGGACAAGAGGAAGGTGGGAACAACAAGTAGGAGGGAAGTGAAAGTGTATAAACTAAGGGAGGAGGAAGTTCGGGTGAGATAAAAGCGACTATTGACAGAAAGGTGGGCTAGTGCAAAGATGAGTAGTGGGGGGTTGAAGAGGGTTGGAGGAGTTTTAAAAATGCAGTATTAGAATGTGGGGCAGAAGTTTGTGGTTATAGGAGGGTGGGGGCAGGAGGAAAGAGGAGTGATTGGTGGAATGATGAAGTAAAGGGTGTGATAAAAGAGAAAAAGTTAGCTTATGAGAGGTTTTTACAAAGAAGAGGTGTTATAAGAAGAGCAGAGTATATGGAGAGTAAAAGAAAGGTGAAGAGAGTGGTGAGAGAGTGCAAAAGGAGAGCAGATGATAGAGTGGGAGAAGCACTGTCAAGAAATTTTAATGAAAATAAGAAAAAAATTTGGAGTGAGTTAAACAAGTTAAGAAAGCCTAGGGAACGTATGGATTTGTCAGTTAAAAACAGAGTAGGGGAGTTAGTAGATGGGGAGAGGGAGGTATTAGGTAGATGGCGAGAATATTTTGAGGAACTTTTAAATGTTGAGGAAGAAAGGGAGGCGATAATTTCATGCACTGGCCAGGGAGGTATACCATCTTTTAGGAGTGAAGAAGAGCAGAATGTAAGTGTGGGGGAGGTGCGTGAGGCATTACGTAGAATGAAAGGGGGTAAAGCAGCTGGAACTGATGGGATCATGACAGAAATGTTAAAAGCAGGGGGGATATAGTGTTAGAGTGGTTGGTACTTTTGTTTAATAAATGTATGAAAGAGGGGAAGGTACCTAGGGATTGGCAGAGAGCATGTATAGTCCCTTTATATAAAGGGAAGGGGGACAAAAGAGATTGTAAAAATTATAGAGGAATAAGTTTACCAAGTATACCGGGAAAAGTGTACGGTAGGGTTATTATTGAAAGAATTAGAGGTAAGACAGAATGTAGGATTGCGGATGAGCAAGGAGGTTTCAGAGTGGGTAGGGGATGTGTAGATCAAGTGTTTACAGTGAAGCATACATGTGAACAGTATTTAGATAAAGGTAGGGAAGTTTTTATTGCATTTATGGATTTAGAAAAGGCATATGATAGTGGATAGGGGAGCAGTGTGGCAGATGCTGCAAGTATATGGAATAAGTGGTAAGTTACTAAATGCTGTAAAGAGTTTTTATGAGGATAGTGAGGCTCAGGTTAGGGTGTGTAGAAGAGAGGGAGACTACTTCCCGGTAAAAGTAGGTCTTAGACAGGGATGTGTAATGTCACCATGGTTGTTTAATATATTTATAGATGGGGTTGTAAAAGAAGTAAATGCTAGGGTGTTCGGGAGAGGGGTGGGATTAAATTATGGGGAATCAAATACAAAATGGGAATTGACAGTTACTTTTTGCTGATGATACTGTGCTTATGGGAGATTCTAAAGAAAAATTGCAAAGGTTAGTGGATGAGTTTGGGAGTGTGTGTAAAGGTAGAAAGTTGAAAGTGAACATAGAAAAGAGTAAGGTGATAAGGGTATCAAATAATTTAGATAAAGAAAAATTGGATATCAGATTGGGGAGGAGGAGTATGGAAGAAGTGAACGTTTTCAGATACTTGGGAGTTGACGTGTCGGCGGATGGATTTATGAAGGATGAGGTTAATCATAGAATTGATGAAAGAAAAAAGGTGAGTGGTGCGTTGAGGTATATGTGGAGTCAAAAAACGTTATCTATGGAGGCAAAGAAGGGAATGTATGAAAGTATAGTAGTACCAACACTCTTATATGGGTGCGAAGCTTGGGTTGTGAATGCAGCAGCGAGGAGGCGGTTGGAGGCAGTGGAGATGTCCTGTCTAAGGGCAATATGTGGTGTAAATATTATGCAGAAAATTCGGAGTGTGGAAATTAGGAGAAGGTGTGGAGTTAATAAAAGTATTAGTCAGAGGACTGAAGAGGGGTTGTTGAGGTGGTTTGGCCATTTAGAGAGAATGGATCAAAGTAGAATGACATGGAGAGAATTTAAATCTGTAGAAGGAAGGAAGGCAGGGTAGTGGTCGTCCTCGAAAATGTTGGAAGGAAGGGGTAAGGGAGGTTTTGTGGGCGAAGGGCTTGGACTTCCAGCAGGCATGCATGAGCGTGTTCGATAGGAGTGAATGGAGACGAATGGTATTTGGGACTTGATGATCTAATGGAGTGTGAGCAGGGTAATATTTATTGAAGGGATTCGGGGAAACCGGTTATTTTTATATAGCCGGACTTGAGTCCTGGAAATGGGAAGTGCAGTGCCTGCACTCTAAAGGAGGGGTTTTGGGATATTAGCAGTTTGGAGGGATATGTTGTGTATCTTTATACGTACAGTGGACCCCCGGTTAACGATATTTTTTCACTCCAGAAGTATGTTCAGGTGCCAGTACTGACCGAATTTGTTCCCATAAGGAATATTGTGAAGTAGATTAGTCCATTTCAGACCCCCAAACATACACGTACAAATGCACTTACATAAATACACTTACATAATTGGTCGCATTCGGAGGTGATCGTTATGCGGGGGTCCACTGTATATGCTTCTAAACTGTTGTGTTCTGAGCACCTCTGCAAAAACAGTGATTATGTGTGAGTGAGGTGAAAGTGTTGAATGATGATGAAAGTATTTTCTTTTTGGGGATTTTGTTTCTTTTTGGGTCACCCTGCCTCGGTGGGAGACGACCGACTTGTTGAAAAAAAAATTTAACTGCTTGAGTTTATACTTTCTTATGCCTGATGCAAAGTTTACCTATATACAGTGGACCCCCGCGAATTCACGGCTCCAAATTCGCGGATTTTTCCTAATTAATAACTTCATGGAAATCCCACAAATTCACGGATTTTTTTTTTTTCATGGTAATATATAATTTTTTATGTGTTTTAGCGCTAAATATTGGGAAAAATATAATTTAATAATTTTGTAACATAAATATTAACGTAAATTCAGCAAAATTTATCTTCATTACCTTCATCGTACTGCACAGCTAATTCATCATCATCATTATCTTCAATCGGTATCATTCATTATTGGTCAGTACCTGTACATTTAACTTTACTTTTACTAACTTAAATTATTACTGTATACTATTTATCGTACGTATACCAAAGAAAGGGGGGGGCGCATGAATTACAGTATACCAAAGGAAACGGGCTTGCGTGAGTTACAGTACATGTGGGGGACACATAGGTATTTTACATTCTAGCACTGCGGGAGACATAGCAGTACAGTACTGTATACAGGTTTATCTTTGCATTTTTTTTTTTTTTTTTTTTTTTTTTAAGGGTGGTGTATGAAGCTGAGTTTGAAATTAAATTAAAGTGTTTTGGGGCATATTTAGGGTTTAAATTATAAAAATAGGCATTATTGTCATATTTTTAACCGTGTTTAGAATTTGCAGGTGGTCTTGGAATGTAACCCCTGGGTTTTTTTTGGGGGGGGGCTACTGTACGTGTTAAAAATTGTTGTTACCATAAATATAAAATGTTTGAAAATGCTCCAATATTTCTTTTAAAACACAAAGGTATTAAGTTAATTAGTTTCTTTTTTTATATATATTTGCAGGCACTTTCTGCAGTTGCTCAGATACAGAGTGGTTTAGAACAACTTAGACAAACATCTCCAGGTCTCTTCAACTCAATGGGACTAAGTGTACCACCAGTCATTCCAGGTGGAGGTGGCACAAGTCAGTCAACATCATCGACCAGCAACTCTACCACTACTACTACTACTACCACCACCACTACCACCACCACCACTTCATCTCCAACTTTGGGAAGCACATCAACACCAGGTGTTTTGCCAGGACTTGTCCCTGGAACTGATGCTTTTGCAAACCTCATGACTACTATGGTATGTAAAAATGAGTAGAAAACTATAATGTTTTCAGATATTTGGGAGTTGACGTGTCAGCGGATGGATTTATGAAGGATGAGGTTTATCATAGAATTGATGAAGGAAAAAAAGTGAGTGGTGCATTGAGGTATATGTGGAGGCAAAGAAGGGAATGTATGAAAGTATAGTAGTCTTTCTTTCAACACACCGGCCGTATCCCACCAAGGCAAGTATAGTAGTACCAACACTTATATGGGTGTGAAGCTTGGGTTGTAAATGCCGCAATGAGGAGGCAGTTGGAGGCAGTGGAGATGTCCTGTCTAATCGCAATGTGTGGTGTAAATATTATGCAGAAAATTCAGAGTGTGGAAATCAGAAGAAGGTGTGGAGTTAATAAAAGTATTAGTCACAGGGCAGAAGAGGGGTTGTTGAGGTGGTTTGGTCATTTAGAGAGAATGGATCAAAGTAGAATGACATGGAGAGCATATAAATCTGTAGGAGAAGGAAGGCGGGATAGGGGTCATCCTCGAAAAGGTTGGAGTGAGGGGTAAAGGAGGAGGTGTGGGCGAGGAGTTTGGACTTCCAGCAAGCGTGCATGAGCGTGTTAAATAGGAGTGAATGGAGACAAATGGTATTTGGGACCTGACGAGCTGTTGGAGTGTGAGCAGGGTAATATTTAGTGAAGGGATTCAGGAAAACCGGTTATTTTATATAACCGGACTTGAGTCCTGGAAATGGGAAGTACAATGCCTGCACTCTAAAGGAGGGGTTTGGGATATTGGCAGTTTGGAGGGATATATTGTGTATTTTTTATACGTATATACTCGGTGGGAGACGGCCGACTTGTTAAAAAAAGCAAAAATTAGGGATAACTTTAAGACTTTTTTTTTCTTTTGTCAGATTCCTTATCCCCATTATTTATGAGAAAAAGTAATACCTTAATGGATTCAGGACATCTGCTAATGGTACCAGGGCTTTCTGCCCCTGTAGCCTAGTCTTGGACCAGGCCTCCTAAATTGTAAAGGAAATATTTCAGTAATAAAAGTAAGAATAAGGGAAATAAAGTTCGGTAATTGTATATTGAATACAAGTAAAGGTTTGTAAGTTTGCTTGCCATCTTAACCCCTTCAGGGTCCAAGGCCAAAATCTGAAGTGGTGCTCCAGTGTCCAAGAAATTTTGAAAAAAAAAAAATTTCTTCTACAATTAAAGAGTATATTTTTGTGAAGGTAATAAGACAGAGTAGGGAAGTTAGTAGATGGGGAGAGGGAGGTATTAGGTAGATGGCTATGAAAGATGAGAATATTTGATGAGGAACTTTTGGAGACAGAAACTTTGTTGAGGGGAAGAAGAGGGCTCTTATAGGCGTGATGAATTTCATGCACTGGCCAGGGAGGTTACACCATCTTTTAGGAGTGAAGAAGGTATCAGTCAGAATGTAAGTGTAAAGGAGGGGGCGAGGACTTACGTGAGGCATTACGTAGAATGAAATGGGGGATTAAAGCAGCTGGAACTGATGGGAATCATGACAGAAATGTTAAAAACTGCAGGGGGGACATATAGTGTTGGAGTGCCACCCTGTTGGTACAGTGTTTATTTAATAAATGTATGAAAGAGGGGTAAGGTACCTAGGGAATTGTTGCGAAGAAAGAGCATGTATAGTCCCATTTTTAGGATGAAAAGGGGAATGTAAAACGGGGACGTAGAATGAAAAAAGAGACTGATGTGACAAAATGTTATAGAGGAATAAGTTTACTGAGTATACCAGGAAAAGGAATAAGTTTACTGAGTATATACGGTTATAGGGATTGCGGATTATAATTGAAAGTGAATTAGAGGTAAGACAGAATGTAGGATTGCGGCAATTTTTCTTTAGAATCTCCCATAATGAGCAGGGAGGCTTCAGAGTGGGTAGGGGATGTGTAGATCAAGTGTTTACATTGAAGCATATATGTGAACAGTATTTAGATAAAGGTAGGGAAGTTTTTATTGCATTTATGGATTTAGAAAAGGCATATGATAGTGGATAGAGGAGCAATGTGGCAGGTGTTGCAAGTATATGGAATAGGTGGTAAGTTACTAAATGCTGTAAAGAGCTTTTATGAGGATAGTGAGGCTCAGGTTAGGGTGTGTAGAAGAGAGGGAGAATACTTCCCGGGAAAAGTAGGTCTTAGACAGGGATGTGTAATGTCAACATGGTTGTTTAATATATTTATAGATGGGGTTGTAAAAGAAGTAAATGCTAGGGTGTTCGGGAGAGGGGTGGGATTAAATTATGAGGAATCAAATTCAAAATGGGAATTGACACAGTTACTTTTTGCTGATGATACTGTGCTTATGGGAGATTCTAATGAAAAATTACAAAGGCTAGTGGATGAGTTTGAGAATGTGTGTAAAGGTAGAAAGTTGAAAGTGAACATAGAAAAGAGTAAGGTGATGAGGGTATCAAATGATTTAGATAAAGAAAAATTGGATATCAAATTGTGGAGGAGGAGTATGGAAGAAGTGAATGTTTTCAGATACTTGGGAGTTGACGTGTCGGCGGATGGATTTATGAAGGATGAGGTTAATCATAGAATTGATGAGGGAAAAAAGGTGAGTGGTGCGTTGAGGTATATGTGGAGTCAAAAAACGTTATCTATGGAGGCAAAGAAGGGTATGTATGAAAGTATAGTAGTACCAACACTCTTATATGGGTGTGAAGCTTGGGTGGTAAATGCAGCAGCGAGGAGACGGTTGGAGGCAGTGGAGATGTCCTGTTTAAGGGCAATGTGTGGTGTAAATATTATGCAGAAAATTCGGAGTGTGGAAATTAGGAGAAGGTGTGGAGTTAATAAAAGTATTAGTCAGAGGGCAGAGGAGGGGTTGTTGAGGTGGTTTGGTCATTTAGAGAGAATGGATCAAAGTAGAATGACATGGAAAGCATATAAATCTATAGGGGAAGGAAGGCGGGGTAGGGGTCGTCCTCGAAAGGGTTGGAGAGAGGGGGTAAAGGAGGTTTTGTGGGTAAGGGGCTTGGACTTCCAGCAAGCGTGCATGAGCGTGTTAGATAGGAGTGAATGGAGACGAATGGTACTTGGGACCTGACGATCTGTTGGAGTGTGAGCAGGGTAATATTTAGTGAAGGGATTCAGGGAAACCGGTTATTTTCATATAGTCGGACTTGAGTCCTGGAAATGGGAAGTACAATGCCTGCACTTTAAAGGAGGGGTTTGGGATATTGGCATTTTGGAGGGATATGTTGTGTATCTTTATATGTGTATGCTTCTAGACTGTTGTATTCTGAGCACCTCTGCAAAAGCAGTGATAATGTGCGAGTGTGGTGAAAGTGTTGAATGATGATGAAAGTATTTTCTTTTTGGGGATTTTCTTTCTTTTTTGGGTCACCCTGCCTCGGTGGGAGACGGCCGACTTGTTGAAAAAAAAAAAAAAACATAAACTCACTGTATTGAACACAATAACCGCACTAAAGTTATTATATTATTGTTTACCACTTTTGCTTATTTCAATAAACATGCACAAATCTTGTATAATACTGAAACAGGCACCCTGCACAGAGGTACCTTACATTCCTCACACATAAACCGAGTGTCTTTGCGTTTTTGTTGCCGTCGTTTTGTTTGTTCACAGACGATGCATCTCTTTGAGCAAATTTCTTCTGAGTTGAAGGAAGCCGTTTTATGAAATGATCACCTTTCCTCCTCAAACGCTTGGGTATATCCTGAGGAGTTCGAGGACCTTGTTGTATAGCAGATGTTGTTAACTGGTACTTCATTATGAGTTGTCTGACAACAGACAAACAAAATTCACCATACGGTGATCTGTTGTCAGTCTTCATTTGGTACATATTATATGCATTGAGCATTGAAATGTCCATGAGATGGAAGAAAAGTTTCATGTACCACTTGTAACTTTTACAAACACAATCAACAAAGCCAATCTGCATGTCACATTTGTCAACCAAGCGCATGTTTTGTGTATAATCAATCACTGTCACTGGTTTTCAAATACGTTCATTAGTCACTCGATCAACTTTGCCACTGTCTTGCATTTCGTTACGGTGAATGGTTGTCAATAATGTGACATCTCGTTTGTCATGCTACCGTAATGCCATGATGTCATTGGCAGTAAACACCTGTACGTCATCACGAACACCTGCGTTGAGCCTGGGCATATGTTTACGATTAGAACACACTGTGCCACACACATCTGTCTTGTTCACTCACAAGAAATCACTGAGTAAAGGGCTTGTGTACCAGTTATCAGTATATAATGTTTGCTCCTTACCAAGATAAGGTGCCATCATGCTTCTCACTACGTCACCTGAGATACCCAATAGCATCTTGGTATCTTTCAATGTTTTACTTCCCGTGTAAACAACAATATCCAATACCAGGCCACTGTCACAGTCACAGAGTACAAACAGTTTTATACCAAAGCGTTTCCTCTTGCTCGGTATATACTGCTTGAATGACAGCCTACCTTCGAACAAAGTCAAAGACTCGTCAATTACAAGATTCTTGAATGGATGAAAGTACATGCTGAACTTTTGTTTGAGATATATAAAAACATTTCTAATCTTGTATAACCTTTCACTTCAGTCAGGCCTGGTTTTGTCAGAGAAGTGCAACATATGTAACAGTAAGATAAACCTGTTCACTGGGATGATTTCACTGAAGACTGGGGTAGAAATTAGCAAATACATTTCTGCAACAGTCCTCTCTTTCCACCGGTGTAGTCTAGACTGTGGTGATATGATCGTATTTGCCGTGGTGTACTCAAAATACTTGTTACTTTCCCTGACAATAATTTCCATCAAGGGCTGGTCAAAGAATATTTCAAAAAATTCCAGTTCATTGGCTGTGGTTCCAAGGGGACAAGTAGGTAGAATCCCACTTAGAGAGTCATCAAAGTGGTAGGGCTTGGGAACAAAATTGGGATTTTGCTGCCAATCCCAGATACGGTTTGCTGGTGGATACTGGACATCGTAGGCTGGTTGTGCGGGTAGTTGTGGTTGTGGTTGGCTGGTGGCTGACGCTCCGCTTTGTCCTTGAACTGCGGAGTCAGCAGCGTGGGTCCCAGCCTGGGCTGGTGAGTCACGCATGGCCGTGGCACTACCATCACCACTACCACCATCTATTGATGCCTGTGGTCTATCCATGCCAAGTGTAGCCACATCATCCTCACTATCACTGTCTATACCTGGTGTAGGGCCACGGGATGTACTCCGTCCCCTGGGCACAGCATAGGGTACACTACCTGAGGGCATGCGGCGGCGTACATACCGACGCTTCACTGGTGAATATATTTCACTACTATCACTACTCGAATGATCGTCAAGAGCAATAAAATCACAAGCCACATCACTATCATCATCATTACTGAAGTCTGAGGCCTGGCCATGCAAAAATAATAGTTTTCTCTTGTGTTGAGGTACAACTGACCGTGACTGAGGAGTGCCCACACCAGAGGTAGAAAGTTGAGGATCGTCAGGGTTTTCTGCACTGTTATCGATATCCTGGTCATTCCTTTCGGTCACTAATTGATCAAAGCCAAAGAATTCGTCTTCATTTCCACTTCCATCAGTGTCAGAACTATCAGATAGGAAGAGGAGAGTCCCAATTTTCCTTGGAGTGAGAGCTGCCTTGCGACGAGGCATGGTGAACAAGGGTAACTGAGCCGGCGTTCCCACAATGCTATGCGGGCGCCTAGATTTTTTGTTTATGGCACACACCCACCACGCAGACCCGTTCTCTCACATGTAGGCCTATGAGTGTTTTCGCGCTAAATTTGACGGCTGTAGAATTTTGGCATAGATCTACGGTTTGGACACTCAACGTGAAGCCGTAGATCTACGGGACGGACCCTGAAAGGGTTAAATACTCATAATAAAAAGTAAAACCAGCAATCCTGTTACAATATATATTTAACAGACTGTCATTTCACAGTTATAATTCCTTCCTCAATGGTGGGTGTCATTATTGTATCAATATATGACTTAAAATCATGTATGGTTGTCTTTTTTCTTTTATTAATAAAAATAATAAATTTTCTTTTTTTTTTCTTTTCTTTTCTTTTATTTTCTTTTTTTTTAACAAGTCGGCCATCTTCCACCGAGGCAGGGTGACCCAGAAAGAAAGAAAATCCCCAAAAAGAAAATACTTTCATCATCATTCAACACTTTCACCTCACTCACACATAATCACTGTTTTTTGCAGAGGTGATCAGAACACAACAGTTTAGAATCATATACATATAAAGATACACAACATATCTCTCCAAACTGCCAATCCTGATCCCCTTTAGAGTGCAGGCATTGTACTTCTCATTTCCAGGACTCAAGTCCGGCTATATAAAAATAACCAGTTTCCTTGAATCCCTTTACTAAATATTAACCTGCTCACACTCCAACAGATCGTCAGGTCCCAAATACCATTCGTCTCCATTCAATCCTATCGAACACACTCATGGACACCTGCTGGAAGTCCAAGCCCCTTGCCCACAAAACCTCCCTTACCTCTTCCTTCCAACCTTTTTGAGGATGACCCCTACCCCGCCTTTCTTTCCCTACAGATTTAAACGCTCTCCATGTCATTCTACTTTGATCCATT
This sequence comes from Cherax quadricarinatus, assembly GCF_038502225.1. NCBI lineage: Eukaryota > Metazoa > Arthropoda > Malacostraca > Decapoda > Parastacidae > Cherax > Cherax quadricarinatus. The sequence continues at coordinate 15,673,570 of NC_091329.1, read as the reverse complement.
CTCTCTAAATAACCAAACCCCTCTTCAGCCCTCTGACTAATACTTTTATTAACTCCACACCTTCTCCTAATTTCCACACTCCGAATTTTCTGCATAATATTTACACCTCACATTGCCCTTAGACAGGACATCTCCACTGCCTCCAACCTCCTCCTCGCTGCTGCATTCACAACCCATGCTTCACACCCATGTAAGAGTGTTGGTACTACTATACTTTCATACATTCCCTTCTTTGCCTCCATAGATAACATTTTTGTCTCCACATATACCTCAACGCACCACTCACCTTTTTTCCCTCATCAATTCTATAATTAACCTCATCCTCCATAAATTCATCTGCCGACACGTCAACTCCCAAGTACATCTGAAAACATTCACTACTTCCATACTCCTCCTCCCCAATTTGATATCCAATTTTTCTCTATCTAAATCATTTGATACCCTCATCACCTTACTCTTTTCTATGTTCACTTTCAACTTTCTACCTTTACACACACTCCCAAACTCGTCCACTAATCTAAAAATTTGCTCATATATACAGTTTTATCAGTTGTGCATGAATAATCTTCCTCATTGGAGTTCTAAACTTAATTCTTCTTCTTTCAACAAACCAGCCATATTCCACCAAAGCAGGGTGGTCCAAAAAGAAAAAAAAAAAGTTTCTCTTTTTAACTTTAGTGATGTATACAGGAGAAAGGGTTACAGCAGGCATGTGGGAGCATGTTAGATTGGAGTGAATAAAGATGAATGGTTTCTGGGACTTGACAAGCTGCTGGAATGTTAGAAGGGTAATATTTTGTGAAGGGATTCAGGGAAACTGGTTAGCTGGACTTGAGTCCTGGTGGTGGGAAGTACAATGCCTGCACTTTAAAGGATGGGTTTGGGATATTTGCTGTTTGAAGTGACAGTTGAACTGTCATATCTGCACACCTCTGCAAAGACAATGATTATGTGAATGATGGTGGAAGTGTTTCATTCCTTTTTTGGGTCACCCTGCCTGGGTGAGAGACAGCCAGTGTGTTGCGAAAAAAAAAAGTATTATTTATTATTCAGTGACTTATACTAACTCAATATGTATAACCTTGCCTAAATATTCAATTATTAGTCAGCCATTACTTACTATGTAAACTGTTTCAGTATTATTGTTACTTAAAATAATGTATAATCTTCAAAGTCAGTGCTGTGCTTACTATGGTTTTTCATTAACACTTTTTTTCTGTATCTAAGAAATGCATATTATTTACTGCAAAAAAAAAGTTGGTTTTTGAAGTTGTTAAAGTTAGTCTTCATTGATTCTTGGAGCATCTTGGTAAGCATTGAACTGTTTTGTTTTTGTTTTGTTTTTTCCCCTAAATATAGGTGGACAACTAGGCAAGTTTAAATAGGAAGTGTATCTGTCTTGCACACAGCAGATAGAAGATCAACTTGCCATGTCTTGCACTGAATGACCCACATGGGTTTAGTGCTTAACATGAATATAATATACTGTATATGCTATCTTAGAGCTGTTTAGAAAAGTATATTATAGACTAGTGAATGGTACAGATGAACTGAAGGTAAAATACTACGTATTTCAGCCTTATGCTGAAGATCTTAAGGAGCCTAGTGTGAGACTGAAGTACTGTATAATGCTCCTTTTACTTTCATTTTATTTTCTCCTTAAGAGTTAGTTTTTTTACATTAGTCATTCACTGGTGTATGTGCTTGTTTTTTGCTTTTTCTTTTTTCTTTTGGTCACCTTACTCTGGTGGGAGATAGCTGGTGTGCTTAAAGAAAATGTGCACTAGCTTCCTGAAGTTTTCATATCTATGTAGATACTGCACATCAATATTGTAGGCATGTGCTCTTGATTAATGGTTTATTTGTTGACAGTCCCAGGCTCTAGCTGGTAGTGGTAATATTGGTAATCCAGAGCAACAGTATGCATCACAGCTGGAACAACTGTCTGCAATGGGGTTCATTAACCGTGAAGCAAATCTTCAGGGTAAGTCAGTTTTTTTTTTATTAAAACTTGATCATAAAATATTAAGTTTTTCAATAAGCCTTGCTTCTGAAATATTTTCACAATGCATTTACCATTAGATTAATAACAGGGTCCCACTTATTCTTTCTACCATTAATAAGATATTTGTTTGACATTGTTTCAACTTCATATTGGTAATTTTTCCATTATCTTAGACTTGCATAAGAACCTAAGAAAGAAGCACTACAGCAGGCTTGCTGGTGCATGCTAGGCAAGTCCAGCTCACACCCACTCATGTACTTGTCTAACCTATTTTTAAAGCTGCCCGAGGTTTTTGTTTCAGTAATGCTACTCGGTAGTCTTCCATTTGCATATATTCCTCAGTCATATCCCCCATAATTCTCTGTGGCCTTCCCAGGGAGTGCAGATTCAGTGCCCTCAGTTTATCCTTGTAGAAAATATTTCTGATACATGGTATCAATTTTGTCATCCTTCAGTGTAGATTTTCCAGTGCATTTATGTCCATTCTGTAATACTGTGATCAGAACTGCACAATGTAATATAAATGAGGCTCTACCAAAGATATTTAAAATTAAAGTAAAATCTGAGGACTCCTAATATTTACACTTCTTGATATGAAGCCAAGAATTTTATTAGCTGTATTGTAAACACTTACGCATTGTTGTCTTGGCTTTAGATTACTGCTAATCAGAACTCCCAAATCCTTTTTTTTTTTTTTCAGTCAGAATGATTGGGATCTTCATTATTCAGTCTATAAGTGCCATGGTTATTCTCTTTTCAAAGGCTTATAAACTTCCATTTGACTGTATTAACTGCATCTCCACTTCCCCAACCATTGCACCAACCTATTCTGATCTTCCTGTAGTGCTTTAGTGTCATCAGAATTAATCTGGTAGCCTATTTTGGTGTTATTGGCAAACCTGCTCATGTCACTATTGATTCTCTCGTCTATTATTTATGTATATTGTGAACAAGGAAGGGCCCAACACTGACCCCTGTGGAACACTGCTTGTGATGCATTGCCATTCTGATTTTTCCCCATTTATGCAAACTCTGTTGCCTATCTGTCAACCGTGCCATGATCCAGAAAAAATTGCCTCTCCTTTTTCGTGTCCTTCTACCTTCCACAATAATCTCCTTTGTAGAACTCTATCAAAGGCCTTACTGAAGTCCATATATGCAATATCATATTCATTACCATGGTCTTCCACCTCAAATACCATAGTGAAAAAAGTTGATAAATTTATAAGGCATTAATGCCCCTTTGTAAAACCATCCTGAGATTTATAGATCAATTTGTCTTTAAAGGTGCCTTCAAATAACGTCTCAATTATTGATTCCATCAGTTTTTCCCCCAAAATGGAGGATAGGCTAATTGGTTTGCAATTTGAAGCTGACACCCTATGTCCTGCTTTATAAATAGGTGTCACATTTGCCATTTCACTACTATGCCTTTTCCTCTATCAATTGAGCACAAGAAACCTCCCATTCAGCTATTGAAACTACATGTACTCTGTAAAATGCACTGAAGTCAGTAATTTGGCCAGTTTTACACAAAATAAAAAAATTCAGTTTAAAAACAGTCCAGAATAAGCACAGTAGATATTCCAGGCTTTGAAACAACATTTTCCCTGTTAACCCTTTCACTGTCCAGACCTCCCAGATCAATATTGTTTTGTTTTTTTTATCTGAAAATGTAGAGAATCTTTTTCTAAAGGTAATGACACAAAAAGTACAAAATTTGATGGAAAACTTGCAGAATTATGTAGGTGCAATTTTGCCCACTTTGAGTCTTGTTTTAAACCAATTCCATTGCTCCCTTTGACCAAATTCTTAGCTATTTCACTAGTATGTCTTCTATTAGTTGAGCACAAGAAACTGCCCATTCAAGTATCCTGCACAGAATTCATTAGTTTGGTCAATTTTACACACAAAAAAATACCAATTTAAAAATAGTCCAAAATAAGCACTGTAAACAATCTAGGCACAAACATTTCTTCTGTTGATTACTCATGTTTCCAGGCTTCTTCTGTATTACATTTGTCTTTCATTTTGAATTCTTATCACACAAAAATAGAAGATTTACTTTATTTCTTGGGTAATAAAATACAGTGGACCCCCGCATAACGGACGCCTTGCATAGCGGACGCTTTGATCGCTAAAATTTTGCCCCGCATAGCGCCCAAAAACCCGCTCAGCGGCCTTCGTCCGAGACGCGTCCAATGTGCGGCCTGAGCCACGCTCACATGTTCCGCGGGTGGCATTGTTTACCAGCCAGCCTCCGCGGTAACATCCAAGCATACAATCGGAACATTTTGTATTATTACAGTGTTTTTGGTGATTTTTTTCTGGAAAATAAGTGACCATGGGCCCCAAGAAAGCTTCTAGTGCCAACCCTACAGCAATAAGGGTGAGAATTACTATGGAGATGAAGAAAAAGATCATTGATAAGTATGAAAGTGGAGTGCGTGTCTCCGAGCTGGCCAGGTTGTATAATAAACCCCAATCAACCATCGCTACTATTGGTGGTACAGCTGCTGCTGCTGCTGCTGTATCACCGTCAGCTGCTGCTGCACTGTCAGCTGCTGCTGCTGTACCACCGTCAGCTGCTCCTGCTGCTGTAGTACCGTCTGCTGCTGCTGTAGCATCATCTGCTGCTGCTGTAGCATCGTCTGCTGCTGCTGTAGCATCGTCTGTTGCTGCTGTAGCATCGTCTGTTGCTGCTGTACCACCGTCAGCTGCTGCTGCTGCTGTAGCATCGTCTGCTGCTGCTGCTGCTGCTGTAGCATCGTCTGCTGCTGCTGTAACATCGTCAGTTGCTGCTGTAGCATCGTCTGCTGCTGCTGTAGCATCGTCTGTTGCTGCTGTAGCATCGTCTGCTGCTGCTGCTGCTGTAGCATCGTCTGCTGCTGCTGTAACATCGTCAGCTGCTGCTGCTGCTGCTGCTGCTGTAGCACTGTTGTTGGTGTGGCTTATTGAGAATACCAAGAAACAATTAACCCCAGAGGATTTGCCACCCAGGATAGCCCAAAAAAGTCAGTGTCATCGAAGACTGTCTAACTTATTTCCATTGGGGTCCTTAATCTTGTCTCCCAGGATGCAACCCACACCAGTCGACTAACACCCAGGTGAACAGGGAAAATGCCTGGAACTAGTGCTCATATTGGTGAATTTAGAGCCAGCAAAGGTTGGTTTGAGAGATTTAAGAATCGTAGTGACATACACAGTGTGATAAGGCCTGTTCTGGAAGAAAATACCAAACAGGACCTACAGTACTCAGGAGGAAAAGGCACTCCCAGGACACAGTGTCTCATCAGTCATTGCTGCATCTTCAATAAAGGTAAGTGTCATTTATTCTTCATTTAGTAGAGTAGTACATGCACAATATATATTGTGCATGTACTACTCTACTATTGTGCATGTATCCTTCTCTTTGTGTGTAGGAAAATGTATATTTCATGTGGTAAAATTTTTTTTTTCAAACTTTTGGGTGTCTTGCACGGATTAATTTGATTTCCATTATTTCTTATGGGGAAAATATAACCAGGAAAGATTGGTCGTGGTTTACGGCATCCCAATAATTTAATCAGACTTATTAAAAAACCATAAAACAGACTGGGGGTGTAGGGGGGGGGGCCTTACCTTTCCTCAGGAATATTGGCAAAAATCAAATATTTCCATTACCTAGAGCTCAATCTCAGGCTTCTTTTGCTTGATATTAAGAAATGGTCAATAAAGCAATTAAAACCATCCAAGAAAACATTTCAAGGTTGTTATTTTAATCAATACACGCACTTACGCTCTACACACACTCCATACAGACCTATTCTTATTTTTTTTCCAACACGTCAGCCATCTACCACCGAGGCAGGGTGACCCAAAAAAGAAACACTTTCACCATCATTCACACACAATCACTGTCTTTGCAGAGGCACACAGATACAACAGTTTAAATGTCACTCCAAGTAGTCAATCCTCTTCAAGGGGGGCTCCTTGGCGTGGTGAAGAGGCTCTTGGTCTGAGGAATTAGACCTGTCGGTCTTCTTCCTCAGACCGAACCTAATTACCCCCCCAATCTCCCCTCCCCTATCCCATCCTCCCCTTTTTCCATTCCTCCTCCTCCTCCTCACCCCTCCCTTTTGCCCTTCCTCTTTTTGGCCTTCGGGATTTCTCCCACAGGCGCGCTAGTTCCTAGGTAGGGGAAAGGATACCGGGGTCCATCCCATTCCGTTGAGGTTCTTGGCGGTGGCATAGTTTGCCGTGGAATCTGGATCGCCTGGGGATGTCCCGATCCCTCTCCGGTATCCCGGAGTAGCTTTGGGTGTCTTTCGGGCGACGGGTGTATCTCTGGAAGCCACCTTTCGGATTCTGGGGGTGGTGGCCGAAGGAGGTATGCTTTGTGGCGGATATCCGGCCGCCCTCTCTTTTGTCCACCGAGGTAACTCGGCAGATGTGAGGTTGCTATCCCGGATTGTTAGTTTACTAGCATGATGGGTAGGGTATGGCACGGGTTCCATGCTGCATCTGCGCTACTTGCGGTGCTGAGGTCCTCTTGGGCGCAGAGGGAGATTTCTGGCCCTTTCATTCCTCCTAGGAACTATCCCTCCCTGGTCCCCCTTTTTTTTTATTCTTTTTTTTTTTTATTTTTATTTTCTTTTCTTCTTTCTTTTTTTTTCTTAAAAACAAAAAGAAAGAAGTAACCTAACCATGGCAGCCCTAGTCCATGAACCTCCAACCCCCGGGCCCCTTCTTGATACCGCACCCCGTTCTGACCCCGCCTCGTCTTTGGACCACTCTTCAGACACTCCTCATGCCTCTGTACCTCTTGCCGGTGCTGTTTCCTCACCCGCTTCAGGTACTGAGGCCTCGACTGACTCCTTCGCTCTCCTCTGACTATGCTTCCGGCCTCTCCCTCTACGGTGCGGCAATTTTCAAATCGCCAACCCGTTCCACGTCAGACCAACTCTGGTCCCACGCCTAAACGCCAACGACAATTACCTGCTGATGATACTTCTCCACCTTCTCGTTCTTCTCAGAAACGATCGACACGTCCTTCACTACCTTTCCACGCTCAGTTTCAGACTGAACAATGGACTAAATTCTTCACTTTACGACCGACTTCCTCTACTGCCTATCTTTCTGACCACAGTATTGGCAAGGCACTCCTACGCCATGTTGGTAAAGATATTTCTTTTCATGCTCTTAAGAGCGGTACGTGCATCATCACCGTACAGAATGCTACCCAGGCTCATGAGCTCTCTCGTCTTTCCCATATCGATACTGTTCCTGTCACTCTTGAAAAACATCATTCCCTCAATTCTTGTAGTGGTACCATCATTCTGCCCCATACCATAGTTCAACAAAATTTCCAGACATGTGGCACTGACATTCTTGAACAGCTGGAACTCCAAGATCTCCCAATCCTCAAGGTAGACACTTACGTTCTTCCTGCCCGCGGGCTGAGACGATACCCTAGCAATGTGGCTCGTTTAACTTTTGACAGCCGAGAACTCCCATCCTCAGTTTATATAGCAGGACATCGGTTACAAGTCCGAAAGGTGATCCCTACACCGCAACAGTGTAGAAATTGCTGGCGGTTTGGCCATCCAGCGAAATATTGCAGATCTATCGCCGAATTCCCAGTCTGTGGTGCCGATGACCATTCTCATACGTCTTGCAATTGATCTCCCTCTTGCCTTAACTGTCATGAGGCTCACCCTTCGTACTCTCGCCGTTGTCAAGTCTATTTAAACGAGCGGGAAATCCGTTACCTCAAAGAGACAGAAGGTCTCCCTTATGCCATGGCAGTTTCTCATCTCCGCCTCCAAGGGAGACTCCCACGCGTTTCTTATTCCCGTGTTTCAAAACGTCCCCCCACTTCTGGTATCCCATCTTCTACACCCACCTCTGTGGTTACCTCTCCCATAGTCACTCGTGTATTTAATCCTTTTGCTGTCCTCGGCTCAGACGTCCCTACTTCAACGCCTCAGTCTGATCTCGCTTCTTCGTGTTCTCTCTCACAAGCCTCAGTAACGACAAGATCTCGTATGACACCTCCTCCCAATCGTCCCTCTACTTCTCAAAAGTCAAAAAAAGGTCCGTTAACACCTCCTACCCATCTTCCACCTCCTCATTTTACCCTCCCTGTCTCTGTCCCTGGTTCTCCCCCTCTCACTGGCTCTGTTACAAGTGTAGAGGTTCACCCTCCTCCTCGTACTGTACCTTCCTCCCCTGTTCCCTCCCAGGTTTCTTCCTCTTCTGCCACCTCCCAGGTTTCTGCCTCTTCAGTCTCCTTCCACGCTTCTCCAGTTCCCTCCACCCTTTCGCCCTCCCCCCTACCATGGTACAGTCCAATACAGTTCCAATCTTTACTCATCCTCCCCCTACCATTTCCAATATTGTCTCCCATACGACGTCTCTGAATTCCGAAACACTTGAAGCAATCTCTGAATATATTGCAGAGACCAAACCATCAATGGACACTGATCCACCCTCTGTTCCTTCTCTCTCCTCTCCTCCATCTGCGCAACTCCTTTCTTCACAGCGCACCGTTCCTTCGCTGCTTGAACGTTTTCCACTGCCTCCGCATGTGGACTTTTCTAACCCCTCTAGTCCGTAGGAACCCTTACCTGCGGATTTCAAGTATCTTTATCATTGCCAATCATGGCCTATTTACAGTGGAATATACGCGGCCTCAGGGGTAATCGGAGTGAGCTTCAGATGTTGCTCTCCCAGTTTGCCCCTTTTGGTGTTTGCTTACAGGAACCAGAATTACACTCTGCTGTTATCTCTCCCACCTCAGGCTATAATTTATTGTATTCTTCAGATCCTTTTCCTGATGGGACCTTTAATGAAAGTACCCTTCTTCTACGCACTGATATTCTGTACCATCAGCTATTTGTTCATACTTCGCTGCATTACACAGCAGCCCGTATCCACTTGCATAGGTGGTATACGCTCTGTTCTTTATATCTCTCTCCTTCTCGGGTATTATCTATTCCGGATATTGCCTTTCTTGTTTCGTCATTACCGCCACCGATTCTGTTATTTGGTGATTTTAATGCCCACCATTTCCTCTGGGGGGGTCTCACTGTGATTCCCGTGGAATTCAGTTAGAGGCTTTTCTTGCCACCCACCCCCTCCATGTTTTAAATACAGGTACGCACACCCATTTTGATCCTCGGACTCATACTCTCTCTTGCATCGATCTCTCAGTCTGCTCTTCCTCCACCGCATTAGACTTCACTTGGTCTGTTCTCCCGGACTTACATGACAGTGATCATTTCCCAATCATTCTTACTTCCCCTTCATATTCACCACCTCTTCGCATCCCACGCTGGCAATTTGATCGGGCAAATTGGAACCTTTACTCACACCTAACTTTTTAGAGAAGTTCCTTCTTCGTCCTCCATCGATGAGCTTTTACACCTCTTCTCGTCCTCCGTTTTAACCGCAGCTTCTCATTCTATACCCCAAACTTCGGGCAGGCATTCTCAGAAATGCGTGCCTTGGTGGTCTCTTGCTTGTGCTCGTGCAGTATGTTTGAAACGCGCTGCATGGGGCAGGTACCGGTACAATAGAACCACAGAGAGACTCCTTGATTTTAAACAGAAGCGTGCGATCGCTCGCCGTGTCATCCGTGACGCTAAACGCACTTGCTGGCGAGATTGTCTCCACCATCACCTCTGCTTCCTCTATGAGTGCAGTCTGAAAAAAAGTACGAAAACTGAGTGGTAAATATTCTCCTGACCTGGCTCCTGCTCTGCGGGTTGCCGGTGTTGATATAGCAAACCCACTAGATGTTGCCAATGAAATTGGCAATCATCTGGTCCGTATTTCTCAGGGACTCCATCTATGCCCCTCATTTCTTTCCTCAAAGTCTGCCAGAGAGTTAGCACCCTTGGACTTTTCTTCTCTCAGAGAAGAACAGTATAATGTGCCTTTTACACTTCAAGAACTGGAGGCAACACTCTCAGCTTGCCGATCATCGGCAGCTGGGCCCGACGACATTCATATTCGTATGCTACAACATTTACATCAGTCAGCCCTTGCAGTCCTATTACGCCTTTACAATCTTATTTGGTCACAAGGAGTTCTTCCACAGCTGTGGAAATCCGCCATTGTTCTCCCTTTCCGCAAACCAGGAACTACGGGACATGAAACCTCCCACTATCGTCCCATTGCTCTTACCAGTGCAGTTTGCAAAGTAATGGAACGCCTAGTAAATAGACGTTTAGTGTGGTATTTAGAGACACATAACAGTCTCTCCACTCGTCAATATGGCTTTCGTAAGGGACGTTCTACCATAGACCCCTTACTACGCTTGGATACGTATGTTCGTAATGCCTTTGTGAATAAACACTCAGTTATTGCCATATTTTTTGACCTTGAGAAGGCATATGACACAACTTGGAGGTATAATATTTTAGCCCAAGCCCACTCCTTAGGCCTTCGAGGCAATCTACCATCCTTCCTTAAGAACTTTTTAACTGACAGGCATTTCCGTGTTCGGGTTAATAATGTGCTCTCCCCGGACTTTATCCAAGCTGAAGGTGTCCCCCAGGGATGTGTTCTGAGCACAACACTTTTTCTCCTTGCTATTAATGATTTGGCCTCTAGTCTTCCATCAAATATTTGGTCATCACTCTATGTTGATGACTTTGCTATTGCCTGTGCAGGCGCTGACTGTCACCTCATTACAGTTTCTCTCCAACATGCAGTCGACCGTGTTTCCAATTGGGCCACCATACATGGGTTTAAATTTTCCAGCACTAAAACCCACCAAATTACTTTCACTAGACGCTCTGTCATCTCCGATCATCCTTTGTACCTCTATGGCTCCCGTATCCCTGAACGTGATACAGTCAAGTTTCTGGGCCTCCTCTTTGATCGTAGGTTATCCTGGAAACCTCACATTACCTCTCTGAAGGCAACTTGTCACAGCCGGCTGAACCTTCTTAAAACCCTTGCTCATCTTTCATGGGGAGCTGATCGTCGAACCCTCCTCCACCTACATTCCACCCTTATTTTATCGAAACTTGATTATGGTGACCAGATCTATTCAGCGGCATCTCCTGCTACTCTCTCTAGCCTTAACTCCATTCATCACCAAGGATTACGTTTATGCCTTGGTGCTTTTCGCTCTTCCCCTGTCGAGAGCCTCTATACAGAAGCGAACGTTCCATCCTTATCCGATCGCCGTGATGCCCATTGCCTGCACTACTATGTACGCTCTCATGATCTCCTCAATCCTTCCATTTATAGAATGGTCACTGATATTAGTAGACATTCTTTATTTGTTCGCCGCCCCTGTTTACTCCGTCCCTTCTCTCTTCGCCTTCATTCGCTCTTGTCTTCTCTTCAACTACCACCTTTCTATGTACATGTAGCATCTCACTTTTCCCTACCCCCCTGGGAAGTTCCAGCTATTCGAGTCTGTTCTTTCTCCCTCCCTTGCTCGAAAGCCCAACTGTCTACGGTCGCTTCCCGCTCTCTTTTTCTTGACCACTTTCACTCTCATTCTCATGCCATTGCCGTGTACACAGATGGCTCTAAGTCTTCTGACGGCGTAGGATTCGCAGCAGTGTTTCCGGACAGCGTCGTACAAGGGCATTTACTATCTTCGGCTAGTATTTTTACTGCTGAATTGTATGCCATCCTTACAGCACTTATCCGTATTGCATCTATGCCTGTGTCATCATTTGTGGTTGTCTCAGACTCCCTTAGTGCTTTACAGGCTATACAAAAATTTGATACACCTCACCCCTTAGTCCTCCGTATCCAACTTTGGCTACGCCGCATCTTTACCAAGCATAAAGATATTGTTTTTTGTTGGGTCCCTGGTCATGTTGACGTACAGGGCAACGAACAGGCAGACACTGCTGCGCGGTCAGCAGTACATGACCTACCAGTTTCTTATAGAGGTATTCCATTTACGGACTATTTTGCTGCAATATCTTCCCACCTTCACACCCGTTGGCAACAACGTTGGTCTACTATGCTCGGCAACAAACTTCAATCTATTAAACCGAGTATAGGTTACTGGCCGTCTTCTTATCACCAGTGTCGAGGTTGGGAGACTACTCTCTCCCGTCTTCGCATTGGCCATACTCGTCTTACTCATGGATATCTCATGGAGAGGCGTCCTGCTCCTCTCTGTGAGAATTGCCAAGCTCCATTATCAGTCAGCCACATTCTGTTGGACTGCCCACTTTATCAACGAGCACGCAGAATTTACCTCTGTCGTCGTCTTCGCTCCGCTACTCTCTCTTTACATTCCCTTCTCGCTGATGGACCCACCTTTCATCCGGACTCTCTCATTGACTTTTTAACAACAACTTCACAAATTCTGATACCTTCAGCCCTTTCTACTTCAATCTCTTGCTACCCTCTACCCCCGTACTATCCCCTGCCCCGCTGTTTTCTGTAACCTGCTGATCATCCCTCCTCCCTTCTGCCATCCAGTACCCTTGCTTCCTTCCCTACCCTGCAGCGCTGTATAGCCCTTGTGGCTTAGCGCTTCTTTTTGATTATAATAATAATAATCCAAGTAGTCAATATCCCAAAACCCTCCTTTGACCCTTAAACAGTCCAAACGTAGATCTGCGTTCGCGTGTGTAGCGCTCAAACCTTGATTTTCCCCGTTTGAAAGCTTGTAAAAAAACGTAGATCTACGTTCGGAGCCCGCCTGCACGTGGACATAGATCTATGTTTGGACAGTTTAAGGGTTAAAGCACAGGCCCCTCAAGGGAGGTTCATGGATGCTTGTGAGAGGCTCTTGATCTAGGGAATTGGAACTGTGCTCCGGTTCTCTGAATTGAACCTAAATACCTTCCATCCCGCCCCCCACATGCGCTGTATAATCCTATGGGTTTAGTGCTCCCCCATGATTATAATAATTTAAAGTGCAGGCATTGTACTTCCCACTTCCAGGACTCGAGTCCAATTAACTAGTTTCACTGAATCCCTTCACAAAATATTACCCTGCTCATACTCCAGCAGCTCATCAGGTCCCAAAAAACCATTTGTCTCCATTCACTCCTATCAAACACACTCACACATGCCTACTGCATGTCCAAGCCACCTGCACACAAAACCTCATTTACCCCCTTCCTCCATCCTTTCTTAGGATGACCCCTACCCCTCTTCCTCTCCACTACAGATTTATACACCCTCCAAGTCATCCTATTTTGCTCCTTCCTCTCTAAATGACCAAACCACCTCAATAACCCCTCTGATTAATACTTTTATTAACTCCACACCACCTTCTAATTTCCACACTACGAATTCTCTACATAATATTTATGCCACACATTGCCCTTAGACACAAGATCTCCACTGCTTCCAGCCTCCTCCATGCTGCAGCATTTACAGCCCATGCTTCACACCCATATAAGAGTGTTGGTACCACTGTACTGTCATATTTTCCTTTCTTTGCCTCCGTGGATAACGTTTTTTTTGTCTCCACAGATATCTCGATGCACCACTCTCCTTTTTTCCTTCATCAGTTCTATGGTTAACCTCATCCTTCATAAACCCATCTGCTGACAAATATACTCCCAAATATCTGAACACATTCACTTCTTCCACACTCCCTCCCTCCAATGCGATATCCAATTTTTCTTTACCTAACTCGTTTGATACCCTCATCACCCTACTCTTATCTGTGCTCACTTTCAGCTTCCTTCCTTTACTCGCCATCTCAAACTCATCCACTAACCTATGCAACTTCTGGCAACTTCTCTTTAGAATTTCCCAAAGGCACGGTATTATAAGTAAAAAGTAACTGTCAATTCCCATTTTGTGTTTGATTCCCCATACTGTAATCCCACCGCTCTCCCCAACACCCTAGAATTTACTTCTTTTACATCCCATCTATAAATACATTAAACAACCATGGTGAAACTACACATCCCTGTCTAAGGCCTACTTTTACTGGAAAGTAATCTCCCTCTCTCATACACCTAACCTGAGCCTCATTATCCTCATAAATACTCTACAGCATTTAGTTACTACCTATTCCATACACTTGCAACATCTGCCACATTGCTTCTCTATCCACCCTGTCATACGCCTTTTCTAAATCCATAAATGCAGTGAAAACTTCCCTACCTTTATCTAAGTATTCTTTCATATCTTGGCCAAAATTTACCACAAGCAGCTTATCTGAGCTGAGCTCATGACATAGAACTACATAAGAGACCCTGGCCTCATTGATGGAGTCCTACGCGACAGCCACTGAAAGGGTTAATTACATCCCCAGGCCTGTCCTATATTATTTCACCTGTCTACTGTTTTGAATTCCACTGCCTCATCACACAAAATGTTGAAGATTTGCCCTATTTCTTGGATAATAAAATATAACCAGGAATGATGTGTCGTGGTTTATGGCATCCCAGTAACTGACTATGACCTAATAAACACCCACAGAACATACTGGGGATTGTAGGGGGGACATTATCTGTCCTTAGGAAAATTGGCAAAAATTTAATATTTCCGTCACTTCTAGGCTAATTTCAAGCTACTACTTGTCCTAAAACCACCAACATCACCTCTGTTTCAGTAATATGTCTTCAGTTTTGTCAAATGATACCAAGAAATGGCCATTAAAACCATCCTAGAGGGCACCATTTGAATGTTCTCTATTGTAAACCAAACACAAGGTCAGAGCTTTGCTTTTTCCCATCACTGTGCGTGAGGCAGGATTTTTTTTATACAGTTCACACTGCACAGACCCATTCTCTCATATCTAGGCCAAAGTTTACTGCTCACAGTTTACCTGAATAAGCTAAGCTCATTCAGGTAAGCTGTGAGCTAAGCTCATAAGGTCTGGTATTATTTTATAATTCGTACCAAATCGAATTGCATATTATTCAAATTTGTATCAATCAAGGCTGTATATCATAATGTATTATTAACAGTGAGACATAATTTAATGGTAATTATGATAGGTCCAGCATTTTAACTTAATCGAGGATAAACTCTAATTTGTGATTTTTTTCACTCTTGATAATTATTTTATTCCATTCAAAAAAATGTGTGTTATATTGCATATGCATATTTGAGTACACTTTTAATAGAAAATATTAAAACTAATCTTAATACTTGAACAAGACTCGAGTACTGTAGTGCATGTTTTCTTTATTTACAGCACTTATTGCAACTTTTGGTGATGTCAACGCTGCGGTGGAGAGGCTGCTGGCCCGGCTAGATCCACAAAGCTAAGACCACGCTAGTCTTATATCCTAGCCCCAAAAGATTCCCGTTACTGTATTACTTTACTTATGTCTGTATGGGGTATCTATAATTGACCATGTTGACCCTGTTATGTTTTTCTTAACTTTTTATTGATGAAATGTATTGTAGTTGTAGGTTACTTTATGTATCTGGTGAGAAAGCTAGACATTTGGCTTAAATATTAAAAATCATTAATTAGGAAGTAATATTAATGATTATATGCCATTTGTGTGATGATCCTTACCATTGTGGTGCATCACCATTATTCATATCAGTAGAATGAGAAGGCCATATATCATCATACTTAAGAATTATTGTATATAAACGTGTGGTTTGTATTTAGGCTAACTTCAATTATTTTTGGGGGGAGGGGGAGGCATGGAACTTAATTTTTTAATTAAATGTAAGATTTGGAAAATGTTTAAGTAGCATTTAATTAATAACAGCATGTATACATTTTGAAGGCTTAGCTTTAATAAGGCTATATTTTCAAATTGTTTATGGGTTTTTTGGATGTCCTGATTTGAAATAGAATATGGTTCTTGGGTTATTGAGAATACTTTACAATTATCATGAGTATGTATAAACATTGTGTGTGTGTGTGCATGTATGTATGTAATATATATAAAATACACATGTACACACACACACATGCACATATCCACTCGCATGCACACACGCACACATGCGCACACACATGCATGTATATATACATATATATATACACACACATGCACGTATATATACATATATATATACACACACATGCACGTATATATACATATATATATATACACACACATGCACGTATATATACATATATATATACACACACATGCACGTATATATACATATATATATACACACACATGCACGTATATATACATATATATATATACACACACATGCACGTATATATACACACACACGCACGTATATATACATACATATATATATACACACACACATATACACACATATATATACACATATATATACACATATATATACACATATACACACATATATATACACACATATACACACATATACACACACATATATACACACACATATACACACATATATATATATATACACACACACACACACACACACACACACACACACACACACACATAAACACACACACACACACATACACACACACACACATACACACACATACACACACATACACACACATACACACATGCGCACACACACGCGTGCACACACACACACACACACACATACACACACACACACACACACACACACACACACATACACACACACATACACACACACACACACACACACACACACACACACACACACACACACACACACACATACACACACGCACACATGCACACACACATACACATATACATATATATACACACATACATACACACACACACACACACACACACACACACACACACATATACACACACACACACACACACACACACACACACACATACATACACACACACATCTATACACATAGAAGCAGACTGGGTCTTGCATCCAGCCCGGGAATCTATCACCTATCAGGTCGGCTGGACCTCTGCCAGTGCAACACTAAGAGACTGCTGAGGGCCAGACATATTTTCACTGCTCAGCCAAAGCTTTTCCCATTTTTTGCCATTATTTTATATATATACCCAAACCAGCAGCCCACTGGGCATTGCCCAAATGTCCGTATGGCCAGTCCACCTCTGTGTATATATATATACATAAACATGTACAGTGTGAGTGTATTTGATAATTATATATATACAGTGGTACCTTGACTTACGAGTTTAATTCGTTTTGTGACCAAGCTCGTAACTCGGTTTGCTCGTACAATGGAACCTCTACTTGCAAGTGCATCCACGTGCTAGTTTTTCCAGATACAAGCAGTCTCTCGGTCGATTTTTTTGCTTCCAGCCGCGAGAGAAATTTCCAGATGTGAGCGGGCCTCAAGGGAGGTTCCTGCTTGCTCTTGATCTAAGGAATTTTATTTCACTTGTTTGTTGGAATATCTTATTGAAACTTGGGCAATGCATGATGGAAAGATGCTTCTTAACGTATACCAAAAATGATAGCAATCGGACCATAAATAACGGAGTTCACTTCTCAGCCATTAGTCTCCCCTTAGTGGAATATTTTCGTATGGTTTATATGGCTGTATTCTCGTTTTTATGGTCTCGTTTGATAGAGTGGAAGATATACTATAGATGAGTGTCACTCCACTGCTGACAGTGCAGCAGTGGAGTGACATTTGATGATCGTGCACTGCCTTGGCTATATTTTTCGCTTTTACACATAAACATGTCTGTCTGTTTCTATCTGTCTATTTGTTTGTCTCTGCTTATCTGTCTTTCTGTCTTCCTGTCTCTACTTATCTCTGTCTCAGAGAGAGAGCCACTCATGAACCAGCAGGTATTACACACGACGCAGAGTCGTCACATTTGATTCTTGAACAAGTGAAAATGTGTATTACTTGCCAGTCATGCTTATTATGCCTTATATCTACAAGCATAGTATAGCACTTTGTCTGGATTTTTTGGGTTATGCTAGGTACTTTACACTATGTATAACTGTATTTATGTGTACCTGTGGAACAGAGATAGACAGACAGAGAAACAGAGATACAGACAGACAGGAGATAGAGACAGCCAAAGCAAATCAGCCAGCCAGCTGGCCACCCGACCAGCCGGCCTGCTGAACACGTATTACACATGTTCCAGAATTTTCTCTTTACTTACGGCATACGTTATAGAACGTTCTGGCAGGATGACATTACCAGTGGTGTCAAAATTGAAAGGATGTTACACATTGGTTATTATCGAGGTCTTTGATAATTCCTTGGTATCTCCCACTTCCTGTGAGTGGCAGTGTATCTGAAGCTCACTCGTAACTCGGATTTTGGCTCGCAACTCAAAGCAAAAAATCGACTGAGTGACGGCTCATAACTCGGAAAACTCATAAGTTGGGGCACTAGTAAGTCAAGGTACCACTGTATATAGTATTAATGCAAATTAAAAAACATTGTAACTGGTATACAGAAAATATTATAGAGAAGACACCTTAAACAAGTACCCTCTTGAGTGAGACTTTGCCACATTCTAATACTAATTCAGTTAAGATACTAGAGTCTGATCCACTTAAATTAGTTTTGACAATATGTCAGTGTGCAAAATCTTTTTATTCTATCAGATATCATTAATACATTTGTTCCTGAACCATTGAAACACTCTAAAATGTAAATATTATAAAATAGTGGCAAAAGCATCACATGATGCCCTGCAGTGGATGATTCAGGGTGAGATTGTGATAAGAAAAAATCCAGGAGTCACCCTCTCATGACCCAGTCTCAGACCAGACCTCCTGGTTGATGGCCTGATTGGCTGGGTTGTTGGTGTTAACTGCATGCAGTCCAGTATAGGCACCAAAGCCTGCCTGATTAGGAACTGACTTCAGAAATTTATCTGGTTCCCACTTGAAAACTGTTCAGAGTCTGTTGATAAATCCCCTTACGTGTGATTGAGTGTTCAAAAGCATTGGTTCCATTACACTTATGAGTTATGTCTTAGTATACTCATTGCACCTTTGCTTTTCAATAGAGGCATTTTTAACCATTAGCAGAGCCTTTCGCTCAAAGGCTGTAATTTTGGTGTGCAGTTTTGGGGCCAATGCCTTCAGAATTTTCCAGGCATATGCTGGCTGAATTTATTTAGATGCCATTTTCTTAAGACTAAATCTGTTTGGTTTGGGGCAGTTGTTGAAAGTGCAGGTTTTTTCAATTAAAAGTACTGGTTTTTAAAGTTCTCTATATTATCTTAAAGTATGCAGAATAATTCACTATTTTCAATAAACACTTTCCTGAAGATACTGTAATACACTCAGACCTTTCTCTTTCAACACCAGAAAAGCTTTGAAGAGCAGATAATTGTCAGGTTATACGGTGCAGTATTAGTTTTGGACAATACAAAATAATTAAAAAAAATGTAAGGGTAGCATGGTCTTTATACTTATTTAGACTCAAAATTAAAATAAATTAATAATAAAATATAATGTAGAGAAGTTTTCTCTCAAAATGTAAACATATATTTTTCACATTAGGATGTGCGGTATTAGTATAATGTGTATATATGTAAATCAGTGTGCAATTCACTAAAGTGTATGTGTCATTCATTTCATGTGTTGCAGTTGGAAAACTTTTATTGGCATTGCCTGCTTAATAAGAGATGTACTCCACACAACCCCCTACCTTCAATGAAATTGCTTACACATATTCTCATGGACTTCCATTATATGATTACACAGGTATTCTTTGAATAAAAAATCAAATATGCTTTTCTGATTGACAGCAAACTTTTATGGAAGCCCCATACATACACCAAAGGTGTGTATACAAGGAATGGAAAAAAAATAGGATAGCCGAAAAGGTTAAATGTACAATAGAACACCTGCAGTTATAGTTGATGTCTTGATATGACTAATGGAGTTCCACAAGGATCAGTGTTGGGCACCATATTCCTGGTATTCATAAATGACCTGGCTAAGAAAGTTAACTGTTATATGTTCTTGATCACTAACAGTGCCTAGCTAATTTAGAGAATACAAACTGAAGAGGGTGAAGGATGCAAGAAGACCCTACTAAAAGTAGATGAAACAGAGATGGTAAAAAGGAGGTTAAAAACGGAGTACCAGCTGGGTGGGAAAAGCTCATAATAACAGTTAAGTAAAAAGACCTGGGACTGACCATTACCCCAAACCTGTCTCCTGAGGAACACGCAAACTAAACATCAGCAACACAGACCAAACAACAAACAGAATAGTGGCTTTATGGAACTTAGACAAAGACTTGTATAAAAACACCTCTATGTGCAACCTCACACCTAGTAAAACAAAAATTGAAATTTAAGAGTGCAATGGAGAGCATTCAGACTGGTACCTGAGCTGAAGGAAATGAACTATGATAACAGAATACAAGAACTAGGCCTTGTCTCACTGAAAGAGTGATGAACAAGGGGATATCGCCTCACAAAACACTACAGGGCATACACAGGGTAGACGAGAGTAAGCCCCTTACCAGGATTATATCAAGAACAGGGAAACGTTGGAAATTACATGCCCAAGTGAACCCGAAGTATATTAGAAAATCTTTATTAAATGTAAGAGTGGTAAATAAGTGGAATGAGCTAAGCAGTTACACAGTAAAAACAAATTCCATGTAGGGGTTCTTAAGTAAATATGACAAGGTTCAGTCATGTCAGTCTGTCAAAGGTTAGAGGCAGGTCCAGGAGCTCAAACTTGCTCCATGGAAACTGAAATAGGTAGCTACTTGGGAAATGAAAAGCTCTTCCTCCTAGCTCTCACCACTGTGGATTTGATAAAGCTTTTTCAACTTGATCAAGCTTCCTCGAGCAGAAGGCCAATATAATAAAAGGCTAAAACTGTTTTGTGTGTCTTTTCATCCTTTATTATTAATGCCATTAGAGCAGTAATGAAAGAAATAAGGCCACATGAGCTCTAGCAGCAGTGAGAAGATTCACGCATTAATCACTTACTTTATCACCAGCACAGATCTATCATAAACTAGCTTGTTTTGTAACTAAACCAATTACTTAGTTTGTAGCTTGCACTGCTGTAAACCTTATGACTAAGGCCCTTTAGGAATTGAGTTAAACATACTACACATACAAGCACAGCAGGGCATAAAAAGATACATTAAACAGTCTAAAAAAAAAAAATTAGGTATGTATGGAATCTAAACCCACTACTTACATCTTGTGTAAGTCTGGCTGTTTAAAGCAAGTAGGGAGGAATGCCAAGTTATCTATACAAGTTGCAAGTTTGTTCTGTAATGTATCCATTGTTTATAGAAAGTCTTGTACTGTATTGGAATGCTAAGTGGGGGATGCCTGTAGTTTGCATATGCCACACAGCTTGAATAATTAATGTTCTGAAAAGAAAGTGGAAGGCCATGTAAAGCAGATTAATGTAAAAAAAATATATATAAATTTTTGTCAAAATCCCAAGCACCATTTTCTTTTCTGGAGAAGAGTATTTTAGGAATATATAGAGACTTTAAGAATGTGTATATATATTTTTTTACTTTCATGGTATTTTTGAACAGTAAAGTTGACAAGCACTGGTGTATATAACTTTTTTTAAGCCTTTGTTTTACTGGTCCTCCATTTTAACTTTATTACACAGTGTGAAGAGCAAGGGTTATTTCTGTAAAGATTAATTTGACTGGTTTTTAAACGTGCAGTATTTTTGGCTGCTAATGTTTGTTTATTTGTTCATTTAATTTTTATTTGTGTATTGATCTATATATACATTATTAATTATAAAATGAACTTAATGATATTTTAAAAGAAAAGTAAATGATGTGAGCATAGCAAGGAGTGTGTCAACTTAATCCTTTTGGTTGAAGTGATAATATTTCTGACTTAGGAACTTCAATTACAATATACAGTATTCAGCCAATGTATATTTTTAGAAGATGGAAGGGGAAGGCAGAATGGTTTTTCTAAATATTTCCTTGTATTAACAGCAAGACTTTCCAACATGAGGAGGACCTGTTTTCATTCAAACTAATTTTATTAATACCTAACAGAAAACTGAATAAGAGAAATGTACAAAGTTTTTACTAAATTAAGAAAATCTTTAAAAGTATTATTGTGATTGCCAGTGGCTTCTGCCACTGTAGTAAAGGCAAATGTATCTGATTACATTCAATTTCAACGTATGTATTCGGTCAGTACAGTGGTCCCTCGCTTTTCGTAGTTCTCGGCAATCGTAAATTTCGCCAATCATAGGGGTATTTTCGTATAAACATGGACTCGCTTTTCATAGGTTGACTCGCGAATAGTAGTTTGTCTGGGACGCGTAAGCACGGTGTGAGCCGGGGAGGCCTCCCTACCCAGCCAGTCTGGCATTGTTTACCAGTGAGTGAAGGTCCCCTCAAGTGCTCCTACGAAATATTTCATAATATTCTACTCATTTTAGTGCTTGCAAGTACTAAATAAGCTACCATGGCTCGAAAGAAAGCTCCTAGTGCCAAGCCTGTGGTAAAGAAGGTGAGAAATATGTACAGTGACAAAGTCTTGGGCCATTTTAGGGAAGTGTTAAAGAGACGCCAGAAACAGAGCTCTCTCCACAGTTATTTTGCAAGACAGGACTCCAGTGACTCTCATGGTGGTCCTAGTGGCATTAAGAAACAGAGAAGTAACCCCAGAAAAGCAATTGGTACCTGAGGTGTTGCTGGAAGGGGATTCCCCTTCCAAACTGTAAACAATCTAATCTCTCTCCTCCTCCAGTCTCCCATACACTATGAAGAATCTCCAATAAAGGTAAGCATTATGCTGTTAATGTTTCATTCATCATTTCCCATTGTATTGTTTATGTACTACATGTATATTTCATGTAAAAAATTTTTTGTTTTAATACTTCTGGGTGTCAGCAACGGATTAATTGTATTTACATTATTTCTTATGGGGAAAATTGATTCGCAAATCGTAAATTTCGTTTATAGTAGCTCTTCCAGGAACGGATTAATTACGAAAAACGAGGGACCACTGTACTTCTATAGTACACCTTAAGTTTACATGCATCAGTATACACAATAATATTTAGATTTAGCATTATTCTTTGAAAATTTTGTTCAAATTTGAGTTTTAAAAGTTTAATATTTTACCCATTCAGATATCATGTGCTAAAAAAGTATTTTTTGTGTAGTAAAGTAGTCCTCAGTTTTTGTTTTGGAGTAGAATTAGATATGTAGGTACAGGTATAGTTTTCTTACAGCATACCCTACCCCAACCCCCAACCCCACATGCTCGGCCTTCTGTTGTATTGCTTCTTTTCTGGAAATTGGAAATGGTCCATATCAGTGGATTTCTTAGTTAAAAAGTTCCACAATTAAATATCAGTAAAACATATGATCATCGAAACTTTCAAATGTGATTTGAAGTACCATTATACTACTTACCAGTAATTACTGTTAAAGTAATGAAATTGAGACTTATGTATACATAATATGTTTAATATCACTATTGTTATTTAAGATGAAAGTTGCTTTTGTGTGCAGTTACAAAAGATTCTGGGATTAAGTAAGATTCATTATAATTATATAATGTCTAATACCTTTACTGGTTATGGTTCAGGTTCTGTATTTTTTCTACATTTTTTTTAATTTGGCTTAGACATGGTTGGAAGACTGAAATAATCACTGAAATTCACAACTAACCCATAATGTGTAGAGGAGACTTGAAACGGTGTTTTGGTTTGTAATGGACCATTATGAGTTGTGACTCTATAATGGTATAGAATAGCCTAAAATGTTAATCTAAAGGTCCTTTACAATTTACAGGTTGGTTGTGAATCGCAGGTTAGTTGTGAATTGTTTCAACCTTTTTGTTGTGATTTAATTTTCAATGCCAGAAAGTTGGAGGCCTGACTGTATTTGGTCCACTGATGTAGAAACTGGTATCAGTAATGAATAATTCATTTTATCCAACTCATTTTCATTAAAGTTTATTTTAAAATGTATCCTTTCTTAACTTAAATATAAGCCTGTTAGAGAGTGCTGTAATGAGCTAATTAAAATACATTGCTTACAAAGTTAAATTTAGTGGCTAGTTAAATACTGCAAATGTGTATTTAGGTACGTATTCTTTTCTGCTAAGCATTGACCATGTTTATCAACAGCAAGAAATACAATATTTTGTATGAATTTCCTAACATGTTCACCCAATCCTGTATGTATGATTTAAAAACAAGAGCGAACTGATGGGCGAGTTTAATTCTTACTATCATGACCTTGATGATGAAAATCTGGATAATTAATGAAACTTATTTGTGTTGTAAAGTACCTCTCTAAACTTCCATAAAAACCTCATTGGATACACATTTTTCTATACTATTTGCGTATTATTAAAACCCTGCCTAGACCTATTATTTTATATACAGTAATCTCAGGAGCAGTTATCAGAATGTTAAAGGACAAATTTAAAACAACTGCAAAATTATTTTTGGATAACTACAAGGAAAAGTTATTATCTAATTTTTTTTAATTGCTTCTCTCTTAGCTATCATATTTTCTTTAAATTGATATACTTTGTAGTAGCTTCAGCAATGCATTCCATACTAAATGACTGCATGTTACAGAAGGCTTCAGTGGTGCAGTAATTACACAGCCCTTGGATATGGCTTCATAAGAGGCTGTGTGGTGACCTTGTATTAATTTTCGTATTGAATTCATATTTGCCATAGTGGAAGAGAATATTTATATAAATTCATTCATAATCTCAGTATTATTATAATAGGGATATTAAATGTATCGGGTATTAATAAATATATTAAAACTTTAGTGTTTTTTCAGTAAAATTAAAAAAAAACACAGTAGATTTGATATTATGGTAAGAAAAGCGTATAGTATTTAAATTTTTAGACAAACTGCATGAGTAAAAATAAGTGTGTTAACAGGTCTGATGTTGAAAATATTTATTGCTACTTGTTGCACCTTGCTTTGGTAAGAAGGAACATTGTCAAGTGACAGCTCAGTTTTCATGCTGGAATTTCCGCTATATTTTTTT
Source organism: Cherax quadricarinatus (assembly GCF_038502225.1). Taxonomy (NCBI): domain Eukaryota; kingdom Metazoa; phylum Arthropoda; class Malacostraca; order Decapoda; family Parastacidae; genus Cherax; species Cherax quadricarinatus. Next base: position 15,648,745 of record NC_091329.1, on the reverse strand, counting down.
CATCAAACCAGCCACTATTTATAACAATTAATAGCCATTCATAATTTAATGTTTGGCTATTAAAATAATGGTGCCTAAAAGACATTATGTAACCTTGGTAAAGCTATTTAACCCTTTGACTGTTTTGGTCGTATATATATATATATACGTCTTACGAGCCACCATTTTTGACCTATATATACTCATAAATTCTAGCGGCTTCAAATCAAGCAGGAGAAAGCTGGTAGGCCCACATGCGAGAGAATGGGTCTGTGGTCAGTGTGCATCATATAAAAAATCCTGCAACACGCAGTGCATAATGAGGAAAAAAACTCCGACCATATAGTATTTATAGTTGTATTCTCGTTTTCTTGGTCTCATTTGATAGAATGGAAAACATGTTATAAAAATAGAGGTGATTTTGATTGGTTTTACTATGAAAAGAACCTTGAAATGGACCTCAAATTAGGGGAAATGTTTGATTTTTGCCAATGTTCAAAAGTAAACAAATGATATCATTGTCCAATAAATGTCCAACTATCCATTCTAATATGCAGTCATGAATTGGTTGACATTATTTATACAATTATTACAAAATTGCAGTAGTCTGCATAACAGTAAATCTTCTATTTTTTGTTTGAATAAAAATTCAAAATAGAAGGCAAGAGTAATATCAGAGTGGCCTGGAAATGTGACTGACGAACAAAGAAAATGTTATTTTAGAGCCAGGAATGCCTGCATTGTTCATTCTGGACCTTATTTTGAAATTGTCATATTTTTTTAATTTTTGTGAAATTGGCCAAATTGCAAATTTCTGACCACATTATTGGGGAGGAGAGGAGAGAGAGAGATTTTGGGAGATGTTAAGTGAATGTATAGGAGCCTTTGAACCAAGTGAGAGAGTAATTGTGGTAGGGGATCTGAATGCTAAAGTAGGAGAAACTTTTAGAGAGGGTGTGGTAGGTAAGTTTGGGGTGCCAGGTGTAAATGATAATGGGAGCCCTTTGCTTGAACTTTGTATAGAAAGGGGTTTAGTTATAGGTAATACATATTTTAAGAAAAAGAGGATAAATAAGTATACAAGATATGATGTAGGGCGAAATGACAGTAGTTTGTTGGATTATGTATTGGTAGATAAAAGACTGTTGAGTAGACTTCAGGATGTACATGTTTATAGAGGGGCCACAGATATATCAGATCACATTCTAGTTGTAGCTACACTGAGAGTAAAAGGTAGATGGGATACAAGGAGAATAGAAGCATCAGGGAAGAGAGAGGTGAAGGTTTATAAACTAAAAGAGGAGGCAGTTAGGGTAAGATATAAACAGCTATTGGAGGATAGATGGGCTAATGAGAGCATAGGCAATGGGGTCGAAGAGGTATGGGGAAGGTTTAAAAATGTAGTGTTAGTGTTCAGCAGAAGTTTGTGGTTACAGGAAAGTGGGTGCGGGAGGGAAGAGGAGCGATTGGTGGAATGATGATGTGAAGAGAGTAGTAAGGGAGAAAAAGTTAGCATATGAGAAGTTTTTACAAAGTAGAAGTGATGCAAGGAGGGAAGAGTATATGGAGAAAAAGAGAGAGGTTAAGAGAGTGGTGAAGCAATGTAAAAAGAGAGCAAATGAGAGAGTGGGTGAGATGTTATCAACAAATTTTGTTGAAAATAAGAAAAAGTTTTGGAGTGAGATTAACAAGTTAAGAAAGCCTAGAGAACAAATGGATTTGTCAGTTAGAAATAGGAGAGGAGAGTTATTAAATGGAGAGTTAGAGGTATTGGGAAGATGGAGGGAATATTTTGAGGAATTGTTAAATGTTGATGAAGATGGGGAGGCTGTGATTTCGTGTATAGGGCAAGAAGGAACAACATCTTGTAGGAGTGAGGAAGAGCCAGTTGTGAGTGTGGGGGAAGTTCGTGAGGCAGTAGGTAAAATGAAAGGGGGTAAGGCAGCCGGGATTGATGGGATAAAGATAGAAATGTTAAAAGCAGGTGGGGATATAGTTTTGGAGTGGTTGGTGCAATTATTTAATAAATGTATGGAAGAGGGTAAGGTACCTAGGGATTGGCAGAGAGCATGCATAGTTCCTTTGTATAAAGGCAAAGGGGATAAAAGAGAGTGCAAAAATTATAGGGGGATAAGTCTGTTGAGTATACCTGGCAAAGTGTATGGTAGAGTTATTATTGAAAGAATTAAGAGTAAGACGGAGAATAGGATAGCAGATGAACAAGGAGGCTTTAGGAAAGGTAGGGGGTGTGTGGACCAGGTGTTTACAGTGAAACATATAAGTGAACAGTATTTAGATAAGGCTAAAGAGGTCTTTGTGGCATTTATGGATTTGGAAAAGGCGTATGACAGGGTGGATAGGGGGGCAATGTGGCAGATGTTGCAGGTGTATGGTGTAGGAGGTAGGTTACTGAAAGCAGTGAAGAGTTTTTACGAGGATAGTGAGGCTCAAGTTAGAGTATGTAGGAAAGAGGGAAATTATTTCCCAGTAAAAGTAGGCCTTAGACAAGGATGTGTGATGTCACCGTGGTTGTTTAATATATTTATAGATGGGGTTGTAAGAGAAGTAAATGCGAGGGTCTTGGCAAGAGGCGTGGAGTTAAAAGATAAAGAATCACACATAAAGTGGGAGTTGTCACAGTTGCTCTTTGCTGATGACACTGTGCTCTTGGGAGATTCTGAAGAGAAGTTGCAGAGATTGGTGGATGAATTTGGTAGGGTGTGCAAAAGAAGAAAATTGAAAGTGAATACAGGAAAGAGTAAGGTTATGAGGATAACAAAAAGATTAGGTGATGAAAGATTGGATATCAGATTGGAGGGAGAGAGTATGGAGGAGGTGAATGTATTCAGATATTTGGGAGTGGACGTGTCAGCGGATGAGTCTATGAAAGATGAGGTGAATCATAGAATTGATGAGGGGAAAAGGGTGAGTGGTGCACTTAGGAGTCTGTGGAGACAAAGAACTTTGTCCTTGGAGGCAAAGAGGGGAATGTATGAGAGTATAGTTTTACCAACGCTCTTATATGGGTGTGAAGCATGGGTGATGAATGTTGCAGCGAGGAGAAGGCTGGAGGCAATGGAGATGTCATGTCTGAGAGCAATGTGTGGTGTGAATATAATGCAGAGAATTCGTAGTTTGGAAGTTAGGAGGAGGTGCGGGATTACCAAAACTGTTGTCCAGAGGGCTGAGGAAGGGTAGTTGAGGTGGTTCAGACATGTGGAGAGAATGGAGCGAAACAGAATAACTTCAAGAGTGTATCAGTCTGTAGTGGAAGGAAGGCAGGGTAGGGGTCGGCCTAGGAAAGGTTGGAGGGAGGGGGTAAAGGAGGTTTTGTGTGCGAGGGGCTTGGACTTCCAGCAGGCATGCGTGAGCGTGTTTGATAGGAGTGAATGGAGACAAATGGTTTTTAATACTTGACGTGCTGTTGGAGTGTGAGCAAAGTAACATTTATGAAGGGGTTCAGGGAAACCGGCAGGCCGGACTTGAGTCCTGGAGATGGGAAGTACAGTGCCTGCACTCTGAAGGAGGGGTGTTAATGTTGCAGTTTAAAAACTGTAGTGTAAAGCACCCTTCTGGCAAGACAGTGATGGAGTGAATGATGGTGAAAGTTTTTCTTTTTCGAGCCACCCTGCCTTGGTGGGAATCGGCCAGTGTGATAATAAAAAAAAAAATTATTGGGTAGTTTAAATCGGTAAATGGGCAGTTTCTTATACTTAGTCGATAGAAAAAATGGAGTTCTAAAGAAATAGCTATGAGTTTGGTCGACTGGAACAAAGGAATTAGCCGAAAATAGGGCTCAAAGTGAGTGAAATCGTCGATTTGTAAATATCGCGGAAGTCGCTAACTTCGCAAGAGCGTAATTCCATCAGTTTTCCATCAAATTTTGTTCTTTTGGTGTCATTACAATCGGGAAAAGATTCTCTATCATTTCATAAGTTTTTTTTTTTTTTTTAACCAGGAGACACCTCAGGATTTGGGGTTGTGACAGTCAAGGGGTTAACTAATGGTATTGTACTATAATCTGATTAGCTTAAAACCTATCATGTAGAAATTCATTCTTTTAGGCAACATTATTAACTGGGCTTTATGCTGTACCTTTATTACTGTTCTTCCTTGTTTCTTCTTTTTTTTTTTTACTTTGTGAGATATTTTTCATTGTGGGGTCCTTTGGGTTATACCTCTGTAGTTATACCAAGCAATGTCCATGTGTATACTATATGCTCAGTAATGACCCTCGCCTCCAATCATTAAGTGTTGTATGATTATTATGATTGATAGTTCCTGGGGCTCCCATAATGCTCAGGAATGTTGATGTAAAAAGCTTACTTCGTGTCAGCACCACACACTTGCCATATTTATTTTTGTTCATCCATAGAGCTCTGTGACTTTCAAACTTATTGGTCAGGCTTAGCTGTCCTGCACAATTGTGGGTCTTCCTACATGTTTTCAACATGGGTCAGTTTCTCATTTCAAGGCTCTTGTGTCAGACCAAGTCACTCTCTGCACTGTAGTCCCCCTACATCAGTAGGTTTGGTGCTCATCATGTAGGGATGCAGACTTTGGTATCTGCTGGCTGTGGATCATGGTCAGTGGTGTCCACTATATCTGAGTCTTGAGTTTCATTCTGGGTTAAGCCCTGCTGCGTGTCTGTTTAATGTGGTCATTCCTGTAACTAGTAGCTCTCTTGTTGAATATGTGGTTAACAAGCAGGCACCTTGTTTGTTGATAGTAAGTGGTTTTTCTTTCCTTTTGACAGGTTGCACTAATAAATCAGGGCTATGATTTTTGGAATCCAGAAGGCACCTGGGATTGTCACACTGAACTCTATGGACAGTGAATGTGAAATCTCTCGGTATTGCAGTAAAGTAAACCCCTTGGTGAGTGCAGTGGTTTCAGTCCTGGGAATTGATATTTAAATTGAAGACATGGTAACTGAACTGTTAAACTGCTAAAATTAGGGGTTAAATTTCTACAGTTGGAGAAAAGAAAAGTGTTGACTGATCAGTTCAAAACACGTTCAACATCTGTATCTTCTTGGACAAAGTCAGCATTTCATAAATAAATACATTAATGGAGTGGGATTTGAACTATGCTCCATGCATGTAGCAGGCTCAATGTTGTAACCACTGACTGTGACCCCTACTGTCTCATTCCACAGCCCCTGTAGCTTTTGTGTTCTTCATTGGGATGAGATAGTAGGGTGCCACTGATACAACAATCATAGTTGTGCTGGTTTGTAAAATCAGTCTGTTGTAAGCTTCATGGCTATCTGGCTACAACATTAAGCCTGCTGTTTGCATGGACCATGGTTTGAGTCCCTATCCAGTATTCTGCTTGTTCACTGATAGTCAATCATTACAACTTATCTTGGGGATGTCATTTCATATTTAATCATTGCAATTTCTTCATAGCTCCTGCCCCTAACAGCTGATAGGTTAAATAACAATAATAAAGTGGTAGTGGTTGGGAAATTTTAAGAGACAGTGCAAACACTGATGTCAGTAACATTGGTCGGTTGTGGGGGGTGTATGAATGTAGCTGTTAGGAGTGATGAGCCCCTCTGTCAGAACTTTGCAGTCAGTATTACATGAACCTGAGTTAGAGCCGAGTAAACCTGATAAGCACATTAGGTTACTGCATCCAGTTCATGGTATGTTGGATATGAATGGTGCAAACTTTTGAAAAAGAACAAATATCAGTTAAAGTTTCATATTTATTTAAAGTTTTACATTGTAAAATGAAACTGAAATTTAATTATGATCACAATTGGTGTATTTATATGAGCATCATGAATGCCTGTAAGCTTTATTTCATGAATTTTGTATTTCCCAGGAGGCAGTTCAAGGAACCTTTAGAAAGAAAATGCAGTACACAGTAATTATCAAAAAGAAATGCTTATTATACTGTACTGGTTTAAAATGTTCCTGCAACTGTCCTCTTTATTTAACTGCAGCAAAGCACACCCATAATTTTTGTCAGTGCCAATTTTCTTTCAGGAAAGTGAGATCCAAGGCTTTAAGGGTAAAAAAAGGTTTCTTATAATCAAGCTGTGACACTGACTGCACCAGTGGGATAATAACAGGCTGCTCCTGTTCAAAAGTTACCCAGTGACCTTGACCACAACTACTCCCTGACAATATTCTAACCTCCAATTTTCATAACTCTTTACAAACTGTCATTTTTACTGTCTCAGCTTATGCAATCCTCTCCTTTTGTTACTCCTCTTCAAGGGGGGCTCCTTGGCGTGGTGAAGAGGCTCTTGGTCTGAGGAATTAGCCCTGTCGGTCTTCTTCCTCAGACCGAACCTAATTACCCCCTATTCTCCCCTCCCCTATCCCATCCTCCCCATCCTCCCCTTTTTCCATTCCTCCTCCTCCTCCTCACCCCTCCCTTTTGCCCTTCCTCTTTTTGGCCTTCGGGATTTCTCCCACAGGCGCGCTAGTTCCTAGGTAGGGGAAAGGACACCGGGGTCCATCCCATTCCGTTGAGGTTCTTGGCGGTGGCGTAGTTTGCCGTGGAATCTGGATTGCCTGGGGATGTCCCGATCCCTCTCCGGTATCCCGGAGTAGCTTTGGGTGTCTTTTAGGCGACGGGTGTATCTCTGGAAGCCACCTTTCGGATTCCGGGGGTGGTGGCCGAAGGAGGTATGCTTTGTGGCGGATATCCGGCCGCCCTCTCTTTTGTCCACCGAGGTAGCTCGGCAGATGTGAGGTTGCTATCCCGGATTGCTGGTTTACTGGCATGAAGGGTAGGGTATGGCACGGGTTCCATGCTGCATCTGCGCTACTAGCGGTGTTGAGGTCCTCTTGGGCGCGGAGGGAGATTTCCGGCCCTTTCATTCCTCCTGGGAACTATTCCTCCCCACTCCCCCCTTTTTTTATTCTTTTTTTTTTTATTATTTTTATTTTCTTTTCTTCTTTCTTTTTTTTTCTTAGAAACAAAAAGCAAAGGAGTAACCTAACCATGGCAGCCCTAGTCCATGAAACCACTACCCCCGGGCCCCTTCTTGATACCGCACCCCATTCTGACCCTGCCTTGTGTTTAGACCACTCTTCGGACACTCCTGATGCCCCTGTACCTCTTGCTGGTGCTGTTTCCTCACCCGCTTCAGGTACCGGGGCTTCGACTGACTCCTTCGATTTGTCTGAACTCCGCTCTCCTTTGACTATGCTTCCGGCTTCTCCCTCTACGGTACGGCAATTTTCGAATCGCCCGCCCATTTCATGCCGGACCAACTCCGGTCCTACTCCTAAACGCCAACGTCAATCTCCTGATGATGCTCCTTCGTTACCTTCCCATTCTACTCGGAAAAGACCAACACGTCAAGCACTCCCTCTCCACGCTCAGTTTCGGACCACACAATGGACTAAATTCTTTACTTTAAGACCAACTTCTTCTTCTGCCTACCTTTCTGACCATAGTATTGGCAAAGCGCTCCTGCGTCATGTTGGCAGAGATATTTCATTTCACGCTCTCAAGAGCGGTACGCGCATCGTCACTGTCCAGAATGCTACCCAAGCTCATGATCTTACTCTCCTTTCGAATATCGATACTACTCCTATCACTATTGAAAAACATCTTTCTCTCAATTCTTGTAGTGGTACTGTCATTCTGCCCCATACCATAGTCCAACAGAATTTCCAGTCATGTGGCAATGACATTTTTGAACAGCTGGAACTCCAGGATCTCCCAATCCTCAAAGTAGACACTTATGTCCTTCCTGCCCGGGGGCGGAGACGTTACCCTTGCAATGTGGCTCGTTTAACTTTTGACAGCCGAGAACTCCCGTCCTCTGTATATGTCGCGGGACATCGGTTACAAGTTCGAAAGGTGATACCTACACCGCAACAATGTAGAAATTGCTGGCGTTTTGGTCACCCAACGAAATATTGCAGATCTATGGCCGAATGCCCAGTCTGTGGTGCCGACGACCATTCTAATACATCTTACAGTCAACCTCCATCTTGCCTTAATTGTAATGAAGCTCACCCTTCGTACTCCCGCCGTTGCCAGGTCTACTTAAATGAACGTGAAATCCGTTGCCTCAAAGAGGCAGAAGGTCTCCCTTATGCTATGGCAGTTACTCATCTCCGCCTCCAAGGGAGACTACCCCATGTTTCTTATTCTCGTGTTTCCAAACGTCCCCCCACTTCTGGGGTCCCATCTTCTGCAGCCTCCTCTGTTGTTACCCCTCCCATAGCCACTACGGCATCTAATCCTTTTGCTGTCCTTGGCTCTGACGTCCCGACTACAACTCAGTCTGTTCTCACATCTTCGCGTCCTTCCTCACAAGCCCTAGTATCGACAAGACCTCGTACGACACCTAATACCAATCGCCCCTCTACTCAGAAGTCCAAAAAATCCACATTGCTCAAATCTTCTTTGCCCCTTCCTTCCCTTCTTCCACCTCCACACTTTACCTTTCCAGTCTCTGTACCTAGTTCTTCCCCTCTCTCTGGCTCTATTACAAGTGTGGAGATTCACCCTCCTCCTCGTACTATGCCTTCCACCCCCGTCCCCTCCCAAGTTTCTCCCTCTTCTGCCACCTCCCAGGTTTCTGCCTCTTCTGTCCCCCCCCACACTTCATCTCCAGTCCCTTACACTTTTCCCTCCCCCTCTTTGGTACAGTCCATTACTGTCCCAATCTTTACTCACCCTCCTCCTCCTATCTCCAATATGGTCTCCCATACATCTTTGAATTCAGAAACACTTGAAGCCATTTCAGAATATATTGCAGAGACTAAACCTTCAATGGACACTGATTCACTTCCTGTTCCTTCTCTTCCCTCTCCTCCATCTTCACAACCCCATTCTTCGCAACGCTCCGTTCCTTCGCTACTTGAACATCTTCCAATGCCACCACACGTTGACTTTTCTAACCCCTCTAGTCCGTAGGTGCCTTTACCTACAGATTCCTGATATTTTCTTCATCGCCAATCATGGCCTATTTACAGTGGAATATCCGCGGCCTCGGGTAATCGGGGTGAGCTTCAGATGTTGCTTTCCAGGTTTTTCCCTGTTGGTGCTTGCTTACAAGAACCAAAATTACACTCGGCTGTTTTCCAACCTATCTCAGGCTATAATTTATTGTATTCTTCGGATCCTTTCTCAGATGGGACCTTTAATGAAAGTGCCCTTCTTCTACGCAATGATATTCCGTACTGTCAACTATTTGTCCATACCTCGCTGCATTACACTGCAGCCCGTATCCACTTGAATAAGTGGTTTACAATATGTTCTTTATATCTCTCTCCTTCTCGAGCATTTTCTATCCCAGACTTTGCCTTTCTTGTTTCATCCTTACCACCACTACTTCTGTTACTTGGTGATTTTAATGCCCACCATTTCCTCTGGGGGGGGGGGTCTCATTGTGACTCAGGTGGCATTCAGTTGGAGGCTTTTCTCGCCTCTCACCCCCTCCATGTTTTAAATACGGGTACTCCCACCCATTTTGATCCTCGTACTCATACTCTCTCTTGCATCGATCTATCAGTCTGCTCTTCCTCCACTGCACTAGACTTCACCTGGTCTGTTCTACCAGACTTACATGACAGCGATCATTTTCCGATCATTCTTTCTTCTCCTTCCTATTCACCACCTTTCCGTAGCCCTCGCTGGCAATTTGATCGGGCAAATTGGGATCTTTACTCACACCTCACTGCTTTTAGTGAGGTTCCTTCTTCATCCTCCATTGATGAGCTCCTACACATCTTCTCAACATCAGTTTATACCGCAGCTTCTCATTCTATACCCCAAACCTCAGGCAGGCATTCTCAGAAGTGCGTGCCTTGGTGGTCTCCTGCTTGTGCTCGTGCAGTACGTTTGAAACGTGCTGCATGGGGCAGGTACCGGTACAATAGAACTGCTGAGAGACTTGTTGATTTTAAGCAGAAGCGTGCGATCGCTCGCCGTGTCATCCGTGAAGCTAAAAGCACTTGTTGGCGAGACTATGTTTCCACCATCACCTCTGCTTCTTCTATGAGTGCAGTCTGGAAAAAAGTGAGGAAATTGAGTGGTAAATACTCTCCTGACCCGGCTCCTGTTCTACGGGTCGCTGGTGTTGATGAAGCAAACCCTCTCGACGTTGCCATTGAACTTGGCACACATCTGGTCCGTATTTCCCGAGGGCTCCATCTATGCCCCTCGTTTCTTTCCTCAAAGTCTGCCAGAGAGTTAGTACCCTTGGACTTTTCTTCTCTCAGAGAAGAACAGTATAATGTGCCTTTTACACTTCAAGAACTGGAGGCAACGCTCTCAGCTTGCCGATCATCGGCAGCTGGGCCTGACGACATTCATATTCGTATGTTACAACATTTACATCGGTCAGCCCTTGTAGTCCTCTTACACCTCTTCAATCTTATTTGGGCACAAGGAGTTCTTCCCCAGCTGTGGAAATCTGCCATTGTTCTCCCTTTCCGCAAACCGGGTACTACAGGACATGATGCCTCCCACTATCGCCCCATCGCTCTTACTAGTGCAGTTTGCAAAGTGATGGAACGCCTCGTAAATCGACGTTTAATGTGGTATTTAGAGACTCACAACAGTCTCTCCGCTAGTCAATATGGCTTTCGTAAGGGTCGTTCTACCATAGACCCCTTACTACGCTTGGATACGTATGTTCGTAATGCCTTTGCGAATAATCACTCAGTTATTGCCATATTTTTTGACCTTGAGAAGGCATATGACACAACTTGGAGGTATAATATTTTGGCCCAGGCCCATTCCTTAGGCCTCCGAGGCAATCGACCATCCTTCCTTAAGAACTTTTTAACTGACAGACATTTCCGTGTTCGAGTCAATAATGTTCTTTCCCCGGACTTCGTCCAAGCTGAAGGTGTCCCTCAGGGATGTGTTCTGAGCACAACACTTTTTCTCCTTGCTATAAATGATTTGGCCTCTGTTCTTCCACCCAATATTTGGTCATCACTCTATGTTGATGACTTCGCTATTGCTTGTGCAGGCGCTGACTGTCACCTTATTGCAGTTTCTCTCCAGCATGCGGTCGACCGTGTTTCCACTTGGGCCACCACACATGGGTTTAAATTTTCAAGTACCAAAACTCACCAAATTACTTTCACTAGACGCTCTGTTATCTCCAATCATCCTTTGTATCTCTATGGCTCCCATATCCCCGAACGTGATACAGTCAGGTTTCTAGGCCTTCTCTTTGACTGTCGGTTATCCTGGAAACCTCACATTACCTCTCTGAAGGCAACTTGTCACAGCCGGCTAAACCTTCTTAAAACCCTTGCTCATCTTTCCTGGGGAGCTGATCGTCGAACTCTGCTTCGCCTACATTCAGCCCTCGTTTTATCGAAACTCGATTATGGTGACCAGATTTATTCCGCGGCCTCTCCTGCTACTCTCTCTAGCCTTAACTCTATCCATCACCAAGGCTTACGTTTGTGCCTTGGTGCTTTTCGCTCTTCCCCTGTTGAGAGCCTCTATACAGAAGCAAATGTTCCATCCTTGTCTGATCGCCATGATGCCCATTGCCTTCGCTACTATGTACGCTCTCACGATCTACACAATCCTTCCATTTATAGAATGGTCACCGATATTAGTAGACATTCTTTATTCGTTCGCCGCCCCTGTTTGCTCCGTCCCTTTTCTCTTCGCCTACATTCACTCTTGTCTTCCCTTCAGTTACCACCTTTATATGTTCATGTAGCATCTCACTTTTCCCTACCCCCCTGGGAAGTTCCAGCTGTTCGGGTCTGTTCTTTCTCACTCCCTTGCTCGAAAGCTCAACTGCCTACGGTGGCTTCCCGCTCTCTTTTTCTTGATCACTTCCACTCCCATTCTCATGCCACCGCTGTGTACACAGATGGCTCTAAGTCTTCAGACGGCGTCGGATTCGCAGCAGTGTTTCCGGACAGCGTCGTACGGGGGCATTTACTATCTTCAGCTAGCATTTTTACTGCTGAACTGTATGCCATTCTTGCAGCACTTATTCGTATCGCATCTATGCCTGTGTCATCGTTTGTAGTAGTCTCAGACTCCCTTAGTGCTCTACAGGCTATACGAAAATTTGATACATCTCATCCCCTAGTTCTCCGTATCCAACTTTGGCTACGCCGTATCTCTACCAAACATAAAGATATTGTTTTTTGTTGGGTCCCTGGTCATGTCGACGTACAGGGCAATGAACAGGCAGACACTGCTGCGCGGTCAGCAGTACATGACCTACCAATTTCCTATCGAGGTGTTCCATTTCTGGACTATTTTGCTGCAATAGCTACCCACCTTCGCACCCGTTGGCAACAACGTTGGTCAGCTCTGCTCGGTAACAAACTTCATTCTATTAAACCGAGCATAGGTTACTGGCCGTCTTCTTGTCATCAGTGCCGAGGTTGGGAGACCACTCTCTCCCGCCTTCGCATTGGCCACACTCGTCTTACTCATGGGTATCTCATGGAGAGGCACCCTGTTCCTCTCTGTGAGCAGTGTCAAGTTCCAGTATCGATTAGCCACATTCTGTTAGACTGCCCTCTCTATCAACGAGCACGCAGAATTTACCTCCAACGTCGTCTTCGTTCTACTACTCTCTCTTTACCTTCCCTTCTTGCCGATGGACCCTCCTTTAATCCTGACTCTCTCATTGACTTCTTGACAACGACTGATTTACTCCACAAACTCTGATGATACTTTTCGCACTCCCCTCAGCCCTTTCTAGTTCAGTCTCTTGCTGCCCTTTACCCTTTCACCATCCACTGCCCCGCTGTTATCCGTAACCTATTACTCATCCATCTCCCTTTTGCCACCTGATGCCCTCGCTTCCTTCCTGCCCTGCAGCGCTGTATAGTCCTTGTGGCTTAGCGCTTCTTTTTGATTATAATAATAATAATCTCCTTTTGTTACTGCAATACCTGCACAACAATCCCAAAGACAGAAAAAGTTTCACCAAACATCATTTCCACTTCCCATCCTGTTAAGTTTTACCTTGGACAGACATCTCAAACTTTGTCACCCCACCCCCCCTCATAACCTTCTTACCTTGGCAGCTGCCAATGTGTGTACACTCTCCCCTTTATTTTCTAATCTCTCCCTAGCTCATAGCCACCACCTACCACTGTGTACCATTATTTTATTGTAATCAGTAATGTCATTATTACAATGGAATATGGAAAATAGAGGGAATCAGGAAGAACTTCAAATGTTGATTTCTCAGTTTTCCCCTGTATGTATATGTTTATAGAACCCTAAACTATCTTATGTCAGATTTCGTATCTCAAGCTATGCACTTTCTATAATCACTCAACCCTTATCCTAGTATATTATACAATGAAAGTACACATAATCAATTTTTCTGTTAGTGCCCTAGTCCACAACACTACAGAGCCTATTTGGACAAGTGGTACACAATTTGTTCTTTGTACCTCTCTCCCATATGCCCCTTATCTTAATCTGCATTATGCAAGCTTTCATATCTTGCCTACTTTATCACTCATTTTATTAGGCAATTTTTAACCCTTTTTTCTCTTCAGGAAGAGTCAATATGACTTGTGAAGACAAGCTGGGGCTATTTTTTCACCCCAATACCTCCATGATTTAAACACTGGTGTTCCAATAGATGTAGATCCCAGAACTCATTCTCTTTGTCTGCTCCTCATTCACAGTGCAAAAGTTTCAGTGGATATTAACACTATTGTAATGAGTGATCATTTCCCCTATTTTTATTACTTACATTCTTACACTTGACCACCTCGCCAATCACTGGTGCAATTTGAGTTTGCAGATTGACCTTCTGATACATGTCTCCTCCTGGTATTTCTCCTGTTTAACATTTTGTTGCAACTTTTCACCACCTGTGTTCTCTCCACAGGCAGAATCGCAGAACTGGAGAATGTATGGAGAACCATCACTACCCTTACAAATTCAGTCACACCTAAATAATTGGAAATGCCAGAAGTTCCTTGTACTACCTGGAGTGTAGGTGAGAAGGATGCATCATAATTTATATGTGAAAAATTCTGGAGGGATGTGTCTCAAATCTGCATACCAAAATTGCTCCCTACAAGAGGAAGAGGCTCAGCAGATTATACAAAATACTTCTAATGAAAAGCAGGGCTCAGTGAATATACTAAGAGATAACTGAATATGTATGAGAGGACCGAACCTTTTCATTTTCTTTCCATCGTACTTAAGGAAAATTACCAACAGACCCCTAGCTATCTTCAAGAAGAAACTGGATAAGTTCTAGTTCCTGATTAGCTAGGATGTGGCTCCTACATTGGACTGAGTGCAGCTAGCACCAACAGCTTGGTTGATCAGGTCATCAACCAGGAGGCTTGGTCTGGGACAAATCCAGCTGGGCACTGACCCCAAAATTGCTTCCAGGGAACCACTGGACCTAGGATAAACAAACAAAAAAAAAAAAAAAGCGTCCCTTGGTCGTCTCGACTGCCCTCGTAGTTCATTTGCAATGAGCTATCACTGCACCTGCACTAGTTTCCTAGCATACAGACAAGTGAGAATGAGCCCATGTCAAGTTATGTGGGTAAGAGTGCATACATTTCCACTGTAAAGCCACTACTGCATTGTTGGGGAGGGGGGATACAAAAGTTAGCAGGCAGGTACTCCCCTAGACCCAAGCCCTGTTTTTAGTGTTACTGCTATGTTTATTATTACCTTTGTGTGAGAATGAACGAATTGGAGAAAGTGAAAAGAAAAGTGATAGTTAACAAAAAAAAAAGTGTTATCTTTGGATGATACTGACATGTGAATACAGTAACAGTAGAATTGTACAAATTGTTTTTATTGAGAATACTGTGGTTAAATGAGCAAAAGAGAGATTTTGATATTTCTTTTAGCTGTCCCAGTAATGTTGGTTGACATTGATATATTAGTGTAATAACAGGTGATTGGCTGGTGTATAATACTGATATAACTTCCCTCAAGAGAGGTTCCTTGATTCCTGGAGCTCTTTATCCAAGAAATTGTGCCTGACCTCCTTTTTCATGGATAGAACCTGATTGCCTCACATTTTCTTCCCTATGCACTGTATAACCCCTTCAGGTATACTGCTTTCCATGAGTAACAATTTAAAAAATGTCAAGTGTGCAATACCATAATTGCTTTTATTTACTACCATATTGAAGACAAGCTAATTTAATATGCAATTTTACTATTTGTTGCATTAATGTAAACAAGTATAATTGTACATATATTTTTGAATAAAATATCTACAATGTATCATACATTTAAGGTTAGTTATGCCTTGGCAGGAGACTGCCATTGTTAAAAAAAAAATTAACGAAGTTACGGCTTTCCATAAAAATGCAACAGGAATGGTGTTATCAAAGAGCGGGTCTTACCTCATACACAGACAGTGGAATTAAGAACTGATGGTAACTCTGTCATCACAGTTGAGTAGTTCTTGGTGTTCATAATTTGTGATGCTGAATAAAGTCACACTAAAATCATGTATTTATTGGTGAATACAAAAATTTTAAACTGGACCAGATGATGGTGTGGTAGTTTTGGAACATTTTGCTACAGATGATAATATTTTGTCTGACCATGATAGCACTCTCATTAGGTGATATAAAAACCATACATCATCCACAAAAAAAGTATGTACAGTATTTGATGCATTTCAGTTGGTTACATTGGTCTAGTATTTCTGTGAACATCATAATTGTTGGCCACAATTACATTCTTACTACAGAAAGGAAAGAAAGTTATGAATTTTTTAATATTTGCAGGTTGAAATTTATCACCCTCTTTCCCTTTCTCTTATCCCAACCAGGACCAGAATCCTTATCTTAGTAATAAAATATTTGATATTAGTGTACCACAGACAGTGTTGAGCAAATTTACAAACAACTGCTTGACACTAGCTATTTCCTCCTCATCTTTTTGTTTCTGCTGTTTCTTCACAGGTCCCTTCTATGGAGACTAAAGACACTGTCTCGAAATCTGCTTCTGACGAAAAATAACTGCTGATCATTCAGCTATGACACCTTCACTCTGCTTTTCCTTCTTAGACATGTTGGTGTTAGGGGTAATGAACAAGGAGACTGCTGTTCAGTCAGCAGTATATGACTTCTCAGTTTCATGCAGGGGTATTCCTTTCTCAGACTATTTTGCAGTATTCTCCCAGTTGTTGGTAACAATATTGGTTTGAGTTGGTCTACAATAAATTGCATTATGTCAAACCATGTTTGGGTTTCTGGCTATCTTACAATGATTATTGTGTTTGGAAGGCTACATTCTCCCACCCATGTATTGGACAAATATCTCGCTCATGAATATCTCCTGGAAAAATGATTGGCACTGCTTTGTGAGGATTGCCATGTTAAGATGTCACTTCACTTCCAACGTCTCCACTGCCCTAACACATTTATTCTGCCTGACCTCCATGCTGAAAGTTATACATTTGACACAAACTACTATTGACTTTTTAACAGAAACCAACTCTGATTATATTTTACTTTAAGCACTCTCCATTAGCTCCATTACCCTTACCTCCTGCCCCACACTAGTCTCTGATCTCCATGTATTCCTTCTTTTGCACATCACCCTTTGGGTTTGGTGCTTTGAAATTATTATTCTACCTTTGTCTGATATGCTTGATTTATTCTGTTTGTCAAAGATCAGGCAAACTTTCATGTATAATCTTAGATGCACTAATGCCCTCACTTTCATGGCTCGTCTCAGACAGTTGAACTTTCAGTCCAATGTATTATATTTTTGGCAATAATTTGTATTTGTTTTTAACTGAAACTGAGTCAGTGCACCAATTTAGATACTTCTTTTTAGCACATTAGCCCACACTGCTTCCTTTTGGCCTTGGCACCCTTGTAATATGCAGTGTTGAATGACCTATATACTATATACAAACTGAACATTTTTGTTTGAATATAATTATTACCCTATCACTTATTCTTTTCTCCTTTGCTTTCCCCATAACTCCTTTTTCCTTGTTTTACCCCCTCATATTTCAGTCATTATACTTTTTGTCTAGGGAGAGCAACTTTTATTTCCCTATTACAATATTTTGTTACATTACTTATTGTGACCTTAGTGCATTAGACAGTAACCGAAAGGTAAAAAACATATCCGAAAATTAGTACAGAACCTGTTTCAAGTTAAGTTCTATGACTGGTTGGCTAATTGGATTCAAAGGCCACACAAAGGTTATTTAGTTTGCATGTGGTACATTTTTTAAAGAAGCAATGTTTACTAGAAAGAACTATAGTAATGTACTGCAGTGGCAGTAACAGTTGGTGCAGTAACAATAGAGGGTGGTGAAGCAGCCATGTTAGCTGCTGATGGAAATCAAACATGATTGTTTCCCACCTACCTGCGAGGTGCTCTTGATCCAAGGAATTTGCTTTATCCTCCCCTTGAACCGAAGCTAAATGCCCCGCATCTCCCAGGTGCTGTGTGACCACTGCAGTTTTAGCGCTTTCCCCTGATTGGATAAAAAAAAATTGTTTTCCCATTACCAAATGCTTTATGGCCAGTGGATGGCTTTTGATCCAGGTAATTGGAGATACTATCGTTTCCCTTGGATCAAATTGAATACCTCCCATTTCTAAGGTGCTATAAACTCATGGGTTCAGTTCTTTTCCATGAATATAATATTAACAGTTGATACAGTAATGCTGTGAAGTTGCCAAAGGAAAATAAACAATATTTGTTCCTTACTGGCCCCACCTTCGACACAGACTTACTCTTTGACTTTTGACAGCAACAGATTTATTACACACTTAGATTATACTTCCTTTAGTACTTTACACTGCCCTTTGCTAACTACCTGCTATACTCTTCACCTTCGCTAGTCTCTGATCAAGCATATTAAACCTTTAGCATGCCCTACCCTGCAGAGTTGTATGACCTTTGTGGGTTTAGCGCTTATAATAATAATGTAATTGCAGACACGCTTAAGTTCTAGTGTGCACTAATGGCTTCAAGCCTTTTCACGTGGTAGTGCGGTTTGAGTGCCTGAAGGAAAAAAGTGTCCAATTTTTCAGTCATGTATATACATTTCCCCTTATGTCAATTTTTTTTGTGCTTTATGGCCTATGACTAATGGACATGGATGGCCCTTGTGGTTTAGTGCTTCTTTTTTTTTATTATTATAATGGCCATGGTTTGGACTTCAACTAATGGACTTGTTTTGGCTGAAAGTACATCTCGTTTCTAGAGTTTATCCTGATAATCAGAATGTCACTCCTGAATATGAACTTGAGTATTTCATCATTATTATTGGCTTATGACTTCGTGCATGAGAGCTTCTGGTCTGTTGCAGCGCTGTATGACCCTTGTGGGCTTAGTGCATAGTTCTGATTGTATTGCTGTATAGCCCTTGTGGCTTAGCGCTTCTTTTTTATTATAATAATAATCTGATTGTATTATTATTATTATTATTATGGTCTGTTTTCCACTTTGGACTAGGCCATCCAGTATTTTCCATGTAAATATCAAATATTCCTCCGCTCCAGCGGAGGAATGAATGTCCCCACCTAGTTCTTGCTAGAAATTTCAGTCATCTTATCGTACTTGTGTATCTTTTATACAATCATCTACGTTATTTCCATGTCAGCGTTTTTCATTGCTGTCTAAAGATTTGTTACAAGGAATCCAGATCTTTTATTTTTCTCTTATCCACCGGTCCTTCACTTGGGTATTGACTGCCACATTTTCGGTAAGCACAAACAAATTGGGACCACAACCATGTTTGACGGGTTGGGATTTTCCCCAGTCTCGCAAGCAGGTTCCCCTAGAGAGTATTTCCAGTCTTCACTGTTTTTGCATGATAAATAACAGCATCCTGTATTTACACTGACAGGTAACAGAATTTTAATTAAAACATGACTGGGCTGTTGGTCGTCCTCACATCATTGTCAGTTACGACAAACATTGCTCTTCTTACTTCAGAGTGATCATTCCCGTGCTACCCATGTGCCATTGCAGTGGTTCCAGAGGCGTCGCTAGGGTTGGTGTCACCCGGGGTGGCATCTTAGAGTCACGCCCATGAAATCCAAGGGCGGGGGGATAGGGGGAGTAAACTCCAGTTACGTCACTGCTGCATGACTAGTGACTAATGTTTAGCAATGAGAACGTTTAAAGGCCATAAACCGAACTTTATTATTGATAAAATAAATAATCGTAGTAATATTGAGGAAACATCAACTCAAATACCACTTTGAGTATAGGCAACAGATCCTACATTTATTCATCTTCAACAATGAAAAAAAAATTGTAAAATAAAGAAAAACACTAGTTCCGATTTGACCTTGAGTACAGGTAACATCTCAATGAATCTGATATTTCCTTGCCTTCAATCCAGCAAAATCAATCATCATCAAAATCAATGATTTTCTATATAGGCCTATTTGTACTCTGTAATCCTAGAATAGGCTATATAGAAGCGAAGGATTTTTCTCTTATGTTGCTGCAGCACGGTATTGGTCATTAGTGTCACCTTTAGAGGCTCTGGTGTCACCCCTAAATGGTGCCACCCGGGGCGGCAGCTTCCCCTTCCTTACGACGCCACTGAGTAGTTCCTAGATTATGCTGAGTCCAGAATCTTCATTACCCATACTATTCAGGTACTTTCCCCTCAAGGGAGGCACCCTGTTGCCGGTGAGGAGCTCTTGATCTAAGGAACTGGACCTGTTTCAGTTCCCTAAATCGACTGTGAATGCTTCCCATTCTTCCAGGTACTGTATAACCTCTCGGGTTAAGCATTCGGCCCCCATGAATATAATGTGTACTCGTCTACATATGTGCTCCTGGCACTGGTGCACAAGTACTCGCCTATTTGTGGTTGCAGGGGTTTCATGTATGTATGCGTGTATGCTTGCTTGCATACGTATGGATGTATTGGTACGCATCTATGTGTATGATAAACCGAGGCTAGAGACGATTTCTGAGACACTAATAATGCAAGAGAATCACTCGGCGATACTTGGCTGGTGATTTCCCTAGAGTTCAGTGTCTGTGAGATTAGTTTTCAGAAAAGGTAGGAGGAAGGTTTTTCTCTCGTTTATCCCCTCAAGGAAGGTTCCTTGATGTTGGTGAGGGGCTCTTGATTTAGGGAATTGGATCTGTGCTCCAGTTCCCCGAATTAAGCCTGAATGCCTTCCACACACCCCCCCCAGGCGCTGTATAATCCTCCGGGTTTAGCGCTTCCCCCTTGATTATAATAATTCTCTCGTTTATAGCAACTGCTCAAGAAGAAATTTTGAGGGAGTTACAGTTTGGTGACCTACTGTGACTCAAGTGCCACGTATCCCACCCGAATTACTTGCATGTAATAATTCAGGTAATACTCTGCAAACCTCATGCAGGTAATTTACTCAGATAATAATAATTCACATGTGGTATAAGTCTGAAATCTTTTAAAGTTCAGTTTAATTTTTCAGCTTAGCAGCCCAATTTTAAAGTGGTCCAGAAGAGCAACGATACTCCGGAAATTGTCAGTGATACCCAAGTGTTACATATGTGTCAAATTTATCAAATTAAACCCTACAAAACACACAAAAAAATAAATCTTGAAGTGAAACACTAATAATGAAAGTTTAAAACCAACCAGAAGAGGCATTCTCCAGTTATTACACAGAATCTAATGATTCCATTTTTAACTATATTAGTAATGAACTTTCACTACCTAATCTAACAGATAATCATCCTTCTCATGAGATGTATCAGCCAGTAACGAATGAAGTCGTTCAGGTGAGACATGGTCATGATATTTCAGGTTAAAAAAATTGACCACTTCCAAAAATTAACCTACACACTGCAATAACAATGTCAACCTTCTTGTAAGTAGGCTACTCCAGTGTTGCAAGTCTGTAGTCGATTAGAAAATCCTTTCATAAGTTACTACACAAAAACCAAAACAAGGAATGGTTTATAACACTGATCAATGGGCGCCTGCACATGCCAGTCGTTGCATGAACCTTCTCTAGTTACACAACGTCGGTGTTGTGACTTTTTTTATAAATGAAAACCTTGGAGGAAGAATAAAAAAAAACAGGTACCTCTTTGAGGATACCTACAGCAATTATCCTACTTCTATAAAACATAAAATAAAAAAAAAAAATTATCCTACTTCTACCTTTCCATAATGTTGATCTAAAGAATTGGAGATACCCTCCCCTTCCTTGAATCGGACCTAATTTATTGCTACCCCATGAACGTAAATAATCCTACTTTTCTATTATCCCCTCCTCAGGTTTGGATCCTACAGGCTGCTCCCCAGCACACAACAGTCCTCAGGTTCTGAGTCGTCATTGTACTCAGGTAGGTGACAGAATTCTTCACTTGCCTAACCTATAGGCGTGACCTACTTACACTAGTGGATATTTCCACTGGTGACTCCACCTCCTCCTTATCTGTTTGCAGTATATATGCCATTTCGCGCAAATGCTGTACTGTTTTCAAGACTGATGAACTGAACATATCGACTTTCAGGCTTAGGGAGTGTTATCTCAAACTCCTCATCTTCCACCGTTCTCTGCATTGGACTGAAGCCACTGGCTGGTGAATCATTTCCACAATGAAGAGTCCCAAATGTTGCATATGTATCTCATTTTTTGTACTCGGGTAGGACTGGTTGTCACATGCCTTCCAACTCCAGTAGTCGACTCGTCTTCCAAATAAACCTTTCTAACGCACAAACACTTTGTAACGCACAATCATTTGAAAACAGTGTATCTAGAGGACAGGCTCATTCTTTTCTTCGTTAACAAAGCATCGATGTCAGCCTCATGTTTGCTACCCTTGGGAAGTTCATTGACGCCGGTGAGGAGCACTTGATCCAAGGAACTAGACTTGATTTACCCTTCCTTGGTTCGAACCTCGTTGCCACTCATCCCTCCCTCCCCTTGCGAGCTGTATGACCACCTACGGGTTTAACTCTTCACCCATAAATGCACGAATAATCGACTGATGTTGCTTCTCTACTGTGGTCAGGGTATTAATGAGCTATGCAAACGTGGCCAAGCCGTAACTCGTGAGTCACATCTTGGCCACGTCTTGGACACGTCTTAGCCGCGTCTTGGCCCCGTCTTGCCTACGTTAGTGTAGGGCATTGATTACAATGTGACAGGCCGCCCTCTCCACCCGATGAGATTAAGTGTGTGAGCGCCGGCATCACTACAAGAACAACCACAGTGTAACAGGAGGAGCAAACTGAAGCCATTGCATGTGCACATCCCAATCCCCTGATCACAGTCACTGTTTCACTGTTACTAAGACAGTGTGTGTGCACATCTCGTCCTCTTGATCACAGTCACTGTTTCACTGTTAACTAAGACAATGTGTGCACATCTCGTCCTCCAGATCACAGTCGCTGTTTCACTTTCCATGAGAGTGTGTGCACAGCTGGTCCTGATCGCAGCCACACTTCCATTCAGATTGCCACTCACATTGCCTTGCCAACCTTTTTATCTTCTAATGGATCCAGTGAGCTGGTGAAGGAAATTCTACCAGAATATATACGCAATTTGGAGGCAGGGACGGATGGCCCCAGCTACACTAGTGGCACGAACGCACACCCTCTCAGCGCAGGCGAGGTCAGCTGAAACGTTGGCTCGCAAACAATCCAGTTGGTACAGCCCCTTCATGAAAAAGGCTGCTGCTGCTATGTCAATGGGCGCAAACTCTGTTAGTGAGGGAGCTCGCCTCTTAGCTGTTAGTGTACATCACTCGGGTGATTTTCTTCTGACAGTTTCTATTTCTGCAACTGGCACACGTCTAGACTTGCATACCTTTTGTATTGCAATGGCTTTCCGCCCTACTGCCCCTGTTCATACTGAGTACAAGTGTGGTTGTGGTAATTTGGTCTGAACTGTTCAAGTTCCAAATGTTGGCAGGTTAGACACAATGAAGTTAAAGAGGTCAAGAGAAGCCTTTGCTACAGATCAGTACCCAACCGAGAAAGAACCTCGATCTTTACCATCCGGCGCCCAAGATTTGCCTGCCAACCACCACCCTGACGGGATCACATTATATCCTTGGAAAAAATAGAAGGCTGCTGGTGTGGCACTATACTTGTGCAAATACCCTGGCAAACACCTACACCCCATATAGTGCTAGTCAGTAGGGCGGTGCTGCTGATCACAGGGAAGATTACAAGCTGTACAAGTAAAGAGCCTTGGCCCATCATTACCACTTCGTCTCTCTAGGTTCAGAGATCCTTGGATCGTGGGGAAGGTATGCCATGGGTTTCCTCGAGGAGCTAGGCTCCAGGTTCATCGAAACCAGAGACCTAAGGGCTGCCACCTTTTTTCTTTCTGGAGCAAGGGCATTCCCTGTGATCGTTTTTGCTTGGACTTTCTGCAACATTGCAAGCTCTTGATGATGTGTTGATTGCAACACGAAAGGCCTAGAGCTGCCATTCTACCCCCCCCCCTGCCTCCCCCATTGGTTGTTTTGCATTTTGTATCGATTGTTCGCGATATTTGCATTACAGTCTGATATATTTAACCTTGTGTTGAAGTTGAAATATATTTAACGTCACATGAAACAGCTGCGTATGTGCCTTTTGGGTTTAGCGCAATTTTATGAGCACAATAATAACCAAACTAAATCAAAATTGAATAAGCATTTCCCTAAATTATTAAAATGATGCGCATCTCGTGGCCTTTGTAATTATTGTTTATTTTGTAAATGCAGTGATTAGAAATGAAGAATTTAAACCTAAATCTAAATCTACTGTAAATCTTAATCTGAATCTAAATTACCTCTGCTCACCTCACCCCTGACCCTCTGGGATGTAAAAGGAGAGGAAGCCTTGTAACAGGTCAGTGTATGAGGCACGCGGTGTAAACAATATCACGGTATCATCTGCAAAAAATAGTGCTAGATAAGGTATCCCTTAACCACGGCACTAGATATGGTATCCTTCGACCACGACCCTAGATAAGGTATCCCTCAACCTCGACACTAGATAAGTTATCCTTCGACCACGACACTATGTAAAGTGTCCTTCAACCACGGCACTAGATAAGGTATCCCCCAACCACGACACTAGATAAAGTATCCCTTAACCACGACACTAGATAAGGTATCCCTTAACCACGGCACTACATAAGGTATCCCCCAACCACAGCACTAGATAAGGTATCCCCCAACCACAGCACTAGATAAGGTATCCCCCAACCACAGCACTAGATAAGGTATCCCCCAACCACGGCACTAAATAAAGTATCCCCCAACCACAACACTACATAAGGTATCCTTCAACCATGACACTAGATGAGGTATCCCTCAACCACAACACTAGAAAAGGTATCCCTCAACTACTACACTAGATGAGGTATCCCTTAACCACGACACTAGATAAGGTATCCACCAACCTCGACACTATATAAGGTATTCCTCAACCACAACACTAGATAAGGTATCCCTCAACCACGACACTAGATAAGGTATCCCTCAACCATGACACTAGATAAGGTATCCTTCGACCACGACACTAGATTAGGCATCCCTCAACCACGACACTAGATAAGGTATCCCTCAACCACTACACTAGTTAATGTATCCCTCAACCACGACACTAGTTAGGTATCCCTCAACCACGACACTAGATAAGGTATCCCTCAACCATGACACTAGATAAGGTATCCTTCGACCACGACACTAGATAAGGTATCCCTCAACCACGACACTAGATAAGGTATCCCTCAACCACGACACTAGATAAGGTATCCCTCAACCACTACACTAGTTAAGGTATCCCTCAACCACGACACTAGTTAGGTATCCCTCAACCACGACACTAGATAAAGTATCCCTCAACCACAGCTATCAGAAAATGCATGCATAAGTTATCACATGGACACAAATACCTAATTTCCTCAATAAGTACTTAAATTTTGGACATTCACAACCCAAAATTAATTCAAATCTTCCACCAAAAAACAACAGTTTTAAAGATATACTGAAGCGGCTTTCCCTTGTTATCCCAGAGAGAGAGAGAGAGAGAGAGCCCAGAATCACATGCATATGCAGACGACTGTACACTGACATTCACTTATCCAAGAGAAGAAATGCCAGCTGCTCTAAGCTTACATCAATCACCAGCTGAGAGCCATATCAGCTTGGGGAAATAGATGGCAAGTAACATTTGCACCTGAGAAAACGCAAATGATGATCGTCTCTAGGCACCATGATGGTAATGCTGGTGCAGTAGTAAGGATGAATGGGAGGATGTTGGCACCTGGAGAAGAAGTTGATATCCTTGGGGGTGAAATTTGACTCCAAACTAACCATGAAGAACCATGTTGTAAATCTTGCAAACAAGGCAGCCAGGAAGCTTATAGCACTTCGCCGTATCTCGCATCTGCTTGACAGTAGGGGTTGCAAGATCCTGTACGAGGCACAAGTACGCTCACACCTTGAGTATGCTCCACTTTCTTGGTTTGCCTGTCCCCCTCCTCATCTGCGACTGCTTGACAGAGTAGAGAACAGAGCAAGACGTCTCATCTTCCTGCCTGGACCCATCCTGGATAGATCTGTCATTTCAGCAGAGCCTTCAACATAGGAGGGATGTGGGTGGCCTTACTGTTATGTACAAGGCCAATATTGTCAAAATACCACACTTGGATCCACTTCGAGGACAGCGTGAAACAAGCTTTTATGCCACAAGACGGGCAGAAAGCAGCAACTTCACTCTGGCTGTACCCTTCTCCAGAACATCACTCCATCTGAGATCATACATACCCAGGATGACTCGAGTATGGAATACATTCGTACAGCATAATGATGTCAACGAGATAACGTCAGTTGATCAAATGAAAATGCTGGCCCACAGATGGCTCCAACTTCATCCTGTTCCCTACTTGTATGTCTCATAACAATAAAAATAAGCTTTCAAATGAGCTGATGTAGGTAATAGCCTTAGCTTGCCAATAAAGTTAGAATCCTTAACCTGTAAATAGCTGTCAATAAAGCTTAGGATCCTTAACCTTCAACTCAAACCCTAGAGAAGAGAGAGAGAGAGAGAGAGAGAGAGAGAGAGAGAGAGAGAGAGAGAGAGAGAGAGAGAGAGAGAGACCAGTATCTTATGTTTGAAGCCTTTCACAATTCGCATTTTCAAGTTGTCGGGCTTGAAGGCTGAAGTCAATTGGACGAGACTGACTTCATCACAGGAAAGTCAGTAGTTCTACTTTTCCTGTTTTTTCCACGAATAAAAAGGAAATTTCATGCGATATTTTGTGAATGGTTTCAGGTCTTCAAAGTTGTTCTGATTAGCTTCAGATCTTCAAAGATATTTTGATTATCAGGCTTCAGATCTTCAAAGCTGATACGTAGCTGCATTAGGAACTTATGCCACTCTCTATGTTCCTTTTTATGCATCCATGGCAGTAGAGGGAGTTGAGCTTATAGAACAAGGGGATATATCTTTCTCGGATCCCGCAGATACCCAACAAGTCCAGTTTTCTGTTTTATTTTCCGTTCACATTAATATGCTAATGCGAGACGGGAAACATAAATGCTGGAGGTAGAGTACGGCGTGGCTGGTGTCGAGCCTGAGGTAGTATCTGATGGATAGATGATTCACTCTAAGTACCAGTTAGAGCTCTGGCCAGTCATTGGTAATGGAGAGCACTATATATATATATATATATATATATATATATATATATATATATATATATATATATATATATATATATATATATATATATATATATATATATATATATATATATATATATATATATATATATATATATATATATATATATATATATATATATAAATATATATATATATATATATATATATATATATATATATATATATATATATATATATATATATATATATATATATATATATATATATATTATATATATATATATATATATATATATATATATATATATATATATATATATATATATATATATATATATATATATATATTGTTTAACCCTGCAAGAATAGTGTGATGGAGGGTTTATCAGGGGGTCTGGTGGGAAGAACACGAAGGATATAAACACGTATGAATGGTTGTTTTAGTGAGAGGAAGAATGGCAAGAAATCACGAAGCTTTTGCCACAAACTGAGTCATGTTGGCCAAAATAAATACCCAGTAGCTGCCATATTAGAGTCACAGATATTGAAGCCAATAAAAATATCTCAGCACAAATGCAAACTGTATAACATCAATTATTTTTGTAAAAACTTAAGGTTTTAAAATAAGCTATAAGTTGTTGCACAGGGTCAGTGGAGTACCTGGAGCCTCCACAAATACACTAAAGTACTACGACACTGAAGCTTTTATTCCTGGAATCACATGAGATGAGAGCGAAGCATCAGATCACAAGACAGAGGTTGTCTGTACATTAATGTCTCTTCAAGGGAGTGCCTTGATGCCGGTGAAGGGATCTTGATTAAAAGAATCACAACTTTCTCATGAGTCAGACACTTGTGCGACACTTGGGTATCTTTATTGTCGAAACGTTTCGCCAGCCAGTGGCTCTGTCAGTCCAGTGCAGAAAATAATTCTAGAGGTAGTGGAAGACATGAAGAAACACTTTGAGGTGATCAGTCTCTCAGTACTGAGAGGAAGTGTTCAGTCTATCAGTCTTAATGACTAAGATTCAGTGAGACTAAGGACTAAAGATTTACTTTCAAGGCTGAAACACTGATCACCTCAGCTGCAGTACTTCTTCATGTCTTTCACCCTCTCCACTGGTTGGATAAACGTCAATAAACGTCTGTTTCGTATACCATTAGTATATATATATAAAAGCCTACTACCCTTGTTTGGATCAGACTTGATTATCTCTCATTTCCCAGGTGTATGACCCCTCTACTGGTGGCGCGCTTCTCCATGAATATAATAATATATGATAACGTTTAATAAATTAGACACACGTGCAACTCTTGGGTATCTTTATTGAGGAAACGTTTCGCCACACAGTGGCTTCATCAGTCCATACCAAGGAGAAATGTGAAAAACAAGAGAAGAATGAGGTAATCAGTCCCTCAACCTTGAGTCGATGTCCATCAATCTATTCAAGATTGATGGACTGACCACATCGACTCAAGGTTAAGGGACTGATTACCTCATTCTTCTCCTGTTTTTCACATTTCTCCTTGGTATGGACTGGTGAAGCCACTGTGTGGCGAAACGTTTCCTCAATAAAGATACCCAAGAGTTGCACATGTGTCTAATTTATCAACGTGTCGGTTCTCTGAACCATTCATCTACAATGATAACGTTTATTAAGTATCCTCGATGGAGGACTTTCAGAGGATTCTTCTTCCTACTTTTAGTTTTTATTTCAGTCATAACACGAAGAGGTCTTTAGTGAACAGCTTCATATTTTCATGGTTGGTGTATGGTAAGTAGGATAAAGTTCTTGGTACAAGTGGCATGTGCAGATGCGCTGTGACCAGAGTTATACAACTCATTCCAAGACTCCTGGACTGGCGCTGATAACTTCCAAAATCCTCTGCTTCATGGCTTCAGACATTCACAAACGATGCTTCCTAATTCGACGACAGTGGAGAATGAAATTCAAGTGTATGTGTGCACGCTGGCTCAATGTGTACAATTGTGTGAATTTTTTATTCCCAATACATTACGTTAAATGTAACAAAAAAAAGGCACAATACCGTGACTGAAACGATACACAAATAACCTCCTGGCTATATATATATACCCCTCCTCTCCTTTTCGTTAGTGCGCTTTGTAAATGGTCCAAGTCGGACCGAAACGTCGTCGTAAGCTCCTCTCTCCTATGTGCGGGTTATTTGTGTTACATTCTGCCTCTTCTGAATGGGGTCACCATGGCAACCAACAGTGCCTATCCTACATCATAATTTAATAACCTTTTAATTTTATTTAATCTTTTATTTTGTATTCAATTCACACTACGTTATTAATATTTTCTTTAAATCCTTCTTACACAGTAGACCCAAAATTTTTAACCAATGTGAACTAGTCAGTTCTGGGGCCCCTCCGGGATTAGGGGCCCTGAAGTTTAAGGTTCATTAGTTTAATAGTAGATCCCCTTCCCCTGCTGGGAATCATTATTGGAGTGAGCTTTGTCAAGGTGTAACGGCTTGGAGAGCGAAACGTTGCCACAATAAAATGTCACATTAGTTTCACTTGTGGCCTTTTATCTAAGGTTGACATTGTTAATGGAGTGTGTAGATGCCAGCTTACTATATTTAATCTTGAAATGGTATAGTGATATGTTACATTAAATAACTGGATAATGTCTCGGTGTTGGCGAGGCTGAAGGTAAATTTTATAAAATATCGACACCATGGAAAAAGAAACACAGATGCAGTGTAAACGTGATGAAACCTACACAATGGGCTTCATCACGTTATAAATATATCTGAGTAGAGAGAGAGAGAGAGAGAGAGAGAGAGAGAGAGAGAGAGAGAGAGAGAGAGAGAGAGAGAGAGAGAGAGAGAGAGAGAGAGAGAGAGAGGAGAGAGAGAGAGGACGTGCATCGCTACGTTCACTCTATATACACATGTTTTCCCAGATAGATCTCCCTCTGAGCTGATAAAATCCACTGTGTGGGCGAAACGTTGTCAATAAAGAATCACATTATACTGCATTTGTGTCTTTTTCCATGCAGGTGAAGAGCTCCTGGTTGAAGGAAGTTTTCAGAAACGAACCTGAGTGCCTCCCGTGTGTGTGTGTGTGTGTGTGTGTGTGTACTCACCTATTTGTGGTTGCACGGGTCGAGTCCTAGCTCCTGGCCCCGCCTCTTCACTGGTTGCTACTGTGTGTGTGTGTGTGTGCGTGCGTGCGTGCGTGCGTGCGTGCGTGCGTGCGTGCGTGCGTGCGTGCGTGCGTGTGTGCGTGCGTGCGTGCGTGCGTGCGTGCGTGCGTGCGTCCGTCCGTCCGTGCGTCCGTCCGTGCGTCCGTGTGTGTGTAAATAATGACCTGGCCACAACTCTTCCCTCCTCTATTGTGTGTCGTGGCTCCACCCACATTCCCCCTCCAATACGACCTGGGGAGGGGGTTTGCAGGTAGAGGGGGGAGAGACGGGGGTGTGGTCCCCGAACCAGCCCACGCCATTGCCCGAACCATTATCTACTATTATCTACTTGCTCAGCGATTACTCTGATTCAGGCAAGTGGGAAAAATGACTTTGGGTGTCGTAGCAACAGTGAACAACAGTCATGAGGGTTGTGGGCACGATGGAGTCTCCACCAGCACACGTCTCGCTCGTACACTCACAACTCGAGGCGAGTAACTCAGGGTCGCTGCACTCGTTGAAAGTATGTCCAGAAACTTGACAACCTGGTCAATAAAGATGTGTAGCGGTGAGTGAAAGAGAAGGGGAGGGAGGGGAGGGCCAAGCAGGATGGGGCTGTTAACTATGATTTATGCTAAGTGGGCGCCCCGGGACTCCTGGCCCCGGCTCACGCTTACAATTGGAATTCAACCTTCAGCTCAACTTGCCTATGCTCCTCCCACCCCATCGGTGACCCCCAGGTAACCTACAACAAAGAAGCGTACCAGCAGAGTGACGGTGTGCTTTAACGTAGCTCCAGCATACAGGTCAGCACACAAATAATAGTGTTCCAATTGGCTTTGTCGAGTCGTGAGGTACAAGATAGAGTGAGTAACGTTAGATAAGAGTGTCGAGTTAGCGAGGTAACTGCACCAACTACCAATCACAGTAGCTCACTGTAAAGTCTGAAGGGCTCCTTAAATGGGCCATAAAGTGTGATTACGATGTTGGGTATATACTATCATGTTTGCTTGTTGCATGTGATGTCCTCAAGCAAGTATATCAACTTCGGCGATATTTGTGGAGATCACTTTAGGTATAGTTTCGTTCCGCTTTTAAAGTTTATATGTCGGTCCATCCAGCAACTGTTTTGTTTGAATATATGTGTAATTACCTATTTGTGGTTACGGGAGTCTATTCTCACTTCCTGGCACAGCCTCTCCGCTTGCCACTACTAGGTTCTTTCTCTCCCCAGGCTTCGTGAGCCCTATTATACCTATTCTTAAAACTATGTGCCGATCCTGTCTCTTCCACCTCATCGTCTAGGTGTTTCCACGTCTTGGCAACTCTGAGGCTGAAAGAATATTTCTTAACATCGCTGCGGTTCATCCGTTTTAAATTCCAGCAGTGCTCTCGTGTACCTGCTCCCCGACTCTCATATTTTGCACATTATCTTGTCACTCCAGATTCTGTCCTCTAGTGTAACCAGGTTTATCGGCTTGAATCTGTCCTCATAGTTCATACCCCTTTGCTCCAGGACAAGTCTTGACATGATCAGATGTGGGTTCAATACTGGTGAGCCTGACATATCATATATGATGCCGTGAATGACTTTATTGAGATTCTTGAAAGCTTAACTTATATTTGCTTGACTTGGATATGATGCAGAGGTTAACACAGATTAGATTTAGATTTTGCCGCCAAAACGGCTAGTTTATTGTGCACACTATATCCATACTGTGGAGGGTAGCACAAGAGCAGTTGAATAGAAAAAGGCCTAAAAACTAGGCCCAAAACAAGGGTTAACAGGAGTACATCTGGATTTATAAATACGGTTGACTTATCTGTTGCAAGCAAATTTAGAATATTTGCTTAATAAGTCTGGTATCTTATTTTCATTAATAAGATACGTTGACATATACTGTCTTTCTCTACATTCCGCAAAAAATGGACAGTTAAGTACATAGTGTTCCAAATAGTGACCATAAGGGTGACCACATATTTGTATTTAGTTTTACCATCATCTGCGTGTCTGTCAAACTGCCAGAAGTACTTGTAACCAAGCCTAAGCCTGGCTACTACAACATCAATCAGTCTGTTCACATCGCAAGCTGCTGCATAAACGTACTTTTCTACGTTCATGTTATGGTGAGTGATAGATCTACTCAGGCTTTTGACTGAATTCCTATGACATTGTTTCATTATTTACTTCTCTAATATTATTCTTAATGCCAGACACAGACATACCACAGTTATATTCTACATTTTCCTTTAGGGGTACTTTTTTGGCTAGCTTATCAACTTTATCACGAAGGAGTAATTAACAGAATCATTACCAGTTATACATTAGCTTCTTGCTTCTGGATTTTTTAGTATCTTTATCTGGCTTCTCCAATGAGCATGTTATTAGTCATTACGTGAGCCAAAAACCTGCAGTGATGACACAGAATCAATAATAATCATAAAGTCAAATTCAGTGTCCTAAGTTAACTTCAGTGCCATTAGGATGGCAAACAATTCAGTTTGCAGTGTAGACGCCCAGTTGTTAATTCTTATGCCTAACCCAACATAGCTGCTGTAGTTGTTATCTAGGGAGGTGGCAGCAAGAGCAGATGCAGCCTTGCCAGTAGATTCCTGCTTAGATCTCTCAGTGTACTGAATTTGTGATATACTATAACTAACAGGTACTTAACTGTTAGTAATAATATATCACAAATTATATCAGAAATTTCTTCTCGAGCAGTTGCTTTCGCAAATGATTTAAGAAAGGGATTACTGGTGATTAGTTTCCTGGGAGGGGCTTGAAGGTATGTGATATTAAATGAACACGTCTTCCAAGGAGGGGTTAAATGCTGTTGTTGGCTACAGTGATACAGTTCGTACAAGTTACAAAACTAAATATAAGTGTATGTTTTTGCAACTCATTTAGATCTTTGTATATTTACCTATAAACATTCAGTAAGATTTGCATTGAGAGTGTACGGTTGATTTCCTAACTTTCTAATAAAAATTACAATGTTAATCTCAATAATCATATCACTGTTAGTAGGAACACCAAGCTCCTTCCTCATTCTAAGATCCTTGGTAGATTTAGGACAGCCGAGAATAATTCTGAGGATTTCATTTTAGCATTAGCTCCAAGGACCCAGAGACTTTTCCTTAGCTAATATTAATATAGACGCAGTATAATCAGTTAATGATCCATTATGCGATATGTTGGGAACTATGCTCACCCTCAGGTTCCTCTCCATGAGTGAAGTTTCGTAGCCTTTGTCCCTCAAGCTTGTGCTTCATTTCTGGAATTCTTTGCCCATCCTCAAATTTCATAACCTTGCATCTGCTGGAATTGAGTTCCAATAACTACTTGTCAGACCAATCCTGCAGCCTGTCTGTAGGCTTTCCTTGTTTCCTCCTGTTAGTAGTTTCATCAAGAATTTCACATAATGTTAAAGAAGAGATACATAAGATTTTATTTCTTGTTATGACATTCATGTATACCAAAAACAATACAGATTCCAGATCTAATACTTGTAGAGCCTCTCTTGTCACATCTGCCCATTCTGACACCTCTTCCAGAGAAATCACGCTTTGTTTTCTTCCTGTTGATTCCCTATTATTCATGTCTGCTCCTTTAGCTTGTGAGGTACTATAAAAAAAACCTTCTTACAGTCCAAAAACTTACAGTCCACCAATCCTCCTTATTATCTCGCTTCCCTTCTGTTGCATTGTCATGGAACCCAAGCAGATTTGCTAAACAGAATTTACCCATTCTAAAACTGTGCTGTTTGTGTATAAACCTTCTCATTTCCATTTGCTGCATTGTTCTCTTAATTATTCTCTCCATAACTTTACATAATATGCATGTCAGTGAAACTGGCTTATAGTTTACTGCTACCTGTCCCCTGTCTTAAATACTGGGACTACGTTTGGGACTACTTTGGCAGTTGCTGTGTATGAACTGACTTCTTGAAAATTTTAGCTAATGGTTCACAGAGTGCTCGTACTCCCTCTCTCAGACCCCATGAAGAGATATTATTTGGTATTATTTTCTTCGAGGTGTCTAGCTCGCTCAGTAGTTTCTTCATCTCTTCTGTTGTGTGTACTGTGCCTTCAGTACTCACTAGTGTAATCTTTCTCTTTGATTCTCTGTTAGTGTACCTATCACCAATCTGAGAATACTTCACTTTTTTTTTTAGATTCTTGCAGATTTCCTGAGTATTTTTTTTATCTCTCGTTCCTTCTTCAGCCTTATTATGTAGTCCTTTACTCTTGTCTTCCTTCTAATGTGATTGTATAGCAACTTTGATTCAGGTTTGACTTTCGAGGCTATGTCATTCTCAAATTGTCGTTCAGCCTCATTACATACCCATAC
>NC_091329.1:15577213-15609713 GCF_038502225.1 Cherax quadricarinatus | reverse complement strand
AGTACACCTTACACTACTCCAGTATACCTATCACTACTCCAGTACACCTTACACTACTCCAGTACGCCTATCACTACTCCAGTACACCTTACACTACTCCAGTACACCTATCACTACTCCAGCACACCTATCACTACTCCAGTATACCTATCACTACTCCAGTACACCTATCACTACTCCAGTACGCCTTACACTACTCCAGTACACCTTACACTACTCCAGTATACCTATCACTACTCCAGTACACCTTACACTACTCCAGTACACCTATCACTACTCCAGTACACCTATCACTACTCCAGTACACCTATCACTACTCCAGTACACCTATCACTACTCCAGTACACCTTACACTACTCCAGTACACCTTACACTACTACAGTACCCATTACACTACTCCAGTACACCTTACACTACTCCTGTACACCTTACACTACTCCAGTACACCTATCACTACTCCAGTACACCTTACACTACTCCAGTACACCTTACACTACTACAGTACCCATTACACTACTCCAGTACACCTTACACTACTCCAGTACACCTTACACTACTCCAGTACACCTATCACTACTCCAGTACACCTTACACTACTCCAGTACACCTTACACTACTCCAGTACACCTTACACTACTCCAGTACACCTTACACTACTCCAGTACACCTTACACTACTCTAGTACTCCTATCACTACTCCAGTACACCTATCACTACTCCAGTACACCTATCACTACTCCAGTACACCTTACGCTACTCCAGCACACCTTACACTACTCCAGTACACCTTACACTACTCCAGTACACCTTACACTACTCCAGTACACCTATCACTACTCCAGTACACCTTACACTACTCCAGTACACCTTACACTACTCCAGTACGCCTTACACTACTCCAGTACACCTTACACTACTCCAGTACACCTATCACTACGCCAGTGCACCTTACACTACTCCAGTACACCTATCACTACTCCAGTACACCTTACACTACTCCAGTACACCTATCACTACTCCAGTACACCTTACACTACTCCAGTACACCTATCACTACTCCAGTACACCTTACACTACTCCAGTACACCTATCACTACTCCAGTACACCTTACACTACTCCAGTACACCTATCACTACCCCAGTACACCTTACACTACTCCAGTACACCTATCACTACTCCAGTACACCTTACACTACTCCAGTACACCTATCACTACTCCAGTACACCTTACACTACTCCAGTACACCTATCACTACTCCAGTACACCTTACACTAATCCAGTACACCTATCACTACTCCAGTACACCTTACACTACTCCAGTACACCTTACACTACTCCAGTACACCTATCACTACTCCAGTACACCTTACACTACTCCAGTACACCTTACACTACTCCAGTACACCTTACACTACTCCAGTACACCTTACACTACTCCAGTACACCTTACACTACTCTAGTACGCCTATCACTACTCCAGTACACCTATCACTACTCCAGTACACCTATCACTACTCCAGTACACCTTACGCTACTCCAGCACACCTTACACTACTCCAGTACACCTTACACTACTCCAGTACACCTTACACTACTCCAGTACACCTATCACTACTCCAGTACACCTTACACTACTCCAGTACACCTTACACTACTCCAGTACGCCTTACATTACTCCAGTACACCTTACACTACTCCAGTACACCTATCACTACGCCAGTACACCTTACACTACTCCAGTACACCTATCACTACTCCAGTACACCTTACACTACTCCAGTACACCTATCACTACTCCAGTACACCTTACACTACTCCAGTACACCTATCACTACTCCAGTACACCTTACCCTACTCCAGTACACCTATCACTACTCCAGTACACCTTACACTACTCCAGTACACCTATCACTACCCCAGTACACCTTACACTACTCCAGTACACCTATCACTACTCAAGTACACCTTACACTACTCCAGTACACCTATCACTATTCCAGTACACCTTACACTACTCCAGTACACCTATCACTACTCCAGTACACCTTACACTACTCCAGTACACCTATCACTACTCCAGTACACCTTACACTACTCCAGTACACCTATCACTACTCCAGTACACCTTACACTACTCCAGTACACCTATCACTACCCGAGTACACCTTACACTACTCCAGTACACCTATCACTACTCCAGTACACCTTACACTACTCCAGTACACCTATCACTACTCCAGTACACCTATCACTACTCCAGTACACCTATCACTACTCCAGTACACCTATCACTACTCCAGTACACCTATCACTACTCCAGTACACCTCACACTACTCCAGTACACATCACACTACTCCAGTACACATCACACTACTCCAGTATACATCACACTACTCCAGTATACATCACACTACTCCAGTACACCTATCACTACTCCAGTACACCTTACACTACTCCAGTACACCTTACACTACTAAAGTACCCATTACACTACTCCAGTACACCTTACACTACTCCAGTACACCTTACACTACTCCAGTACACCTATCACTACTCCAGTACACCCTACACTACTCCAGTACACCTTACACTACTCCAGTACACCTTACACTACTCCAGTACACCTATCACTACTCCAGTACACCTTACACTACTCCAGTACACCTTACACTACTCCAGTACACCTATCACTACTCCAGTACACCTTACACTACTCCAGTACACCTTACACTACTCCAGTACGCCTTACACTACTCCAGTACACCTTACACTACTCCAGTACACCTATCACTACGCCAGTACACCTTACACTACTCCAGTACACCTATCACTACTCCAGTACACCTTACACTACTCCAATACACCTATCACTACTCCAGTACACCTTACACTACTCCAGTACACCTATCACTACTCCAGTACACCTTACACTACTCCAGTACACCTATCACTACTCCAGTACACCTTACACTACTCGAGTACACCTATCACTACCCCAGTACACCTTACACTACTCCAGTACACCTATCACTACCCGAGTACACCTTACACTACTCCAGTACACCTATCACTACTCCAGTACACCTTACACTACTCCAGTACACCTATCACTACTGCAGTACACCTATCACTACTCCAGTACACCTATCACTACTCCAGTACACCTATCACTACTCCAGTACACCTATCACTACTCCAGTACACCTTACACTACTCCAGTACACCTTACACTACTACAGTACCCATTACACTACTCCAGTACACCTTACACTACTCCAGTACACCTTACACTACTCCAGTACACCTATCACTACTCCAGTACACCTTACACTACTCCAGTACACCTTACACTACTACAGTACCCATTACACTACTCCAGTACACCTTACACTACTCCAGTACACCTTACACTACTCCAGTACACCTATCACTACTCCAGTACACCCTACACTACTCCAGTACACCTTACACTACTCCAGTACACCTTACACTACTCCAGTACACCTTACACTACTCCAGTACACCTTACACTACTCCAGTACACCTTACACTACTCCAGTACACCTATCACTACTCCAGTACACCTTACACTACTCCAGTACACCTTACACTACTCCAGTACGCCTTACACTACTCCAGTACACCTTACACTACTCCAGTACACCTATCACTACGCCAGTACACCTTACACTACTCCAGTACACCTATCACTACTCCAGTACACCTTACACTACTCCAATACACCTATCACTACTCCAGTACACCTTACACTACTCCAGTACACCTATCACTACTCCAGTACACCTTACACTACTCCAGTACACCTATCACTACTCCAGTACACCTTACACTACTCGAGTACACCTATCACTACCCCAGTACACCTTACACTACTCCAGTACACCTATCACTACTCCAGTACACCTTACACTACTCCAGTACACCTATCACTACTCCAGTACACCTTACACTACTCCAGTACACTTTACACTACTCCAGTACACCTATCACTACTCCAGTACACCTTACACTACTCCAGTATACCTCACACTACTCCAGTACACCTATCACTACCCCAGTATACCTCACACTACTGCAGTATACCTCACACTACTGCAGTACACCTCACACTACTCCAGTACACCTCACACTACTCCAGTACACCTCACACTACTCCAGTACACCTATCACTACTCCAGTATACCTCACACTACTGCAGTATACCTCACACTACTCCAGTACACCTCACACTACTCCAGTACACCTCACACTACTCCAGTACACCTATCACTACCCCAGTATACCTCACACTACTGCAGTATACCTCACACTACTCCAGTACACCTATCACTACTCCAGTATACCTCACACTACTGCAGTATACCCTCACACTACTGCAGTACACCCCACACTACTCCAGTACACCTATCACTACTCCAGTATACCTCACACTACTGCAGTATACTTCACACTACTCCAGTATACCTCACACTACTCCAGCATACCTCACACTACTGCAGTATACCTCACACTACTGCAGTACACCTCACACTACTCCAGTATACCTCACACTACTCCAGTATAACTCACACTACTGCAGTATACCTCACACTACTGCAGTAAACCTCACACTACTGCAGTACACCTCACACTACTCCAGTATACCTCACACTACTGCAGTATACCTCACACTACTCCAGTATACCTCACACTACTGCAGTATACCTCATACTACTCCAGTATACCTCACACTACTCCAGTATACCTCACACTACTGCAGTATACTTCACACTACTTCAGTATGCCTCACACTACTGCAGTACACCTCACACTACTGCAGTATACCTCACACTACTCCAGTATACCTCACACTACTGCAGTATACCTCACACTACTCCAGTATACCTCACACTACTCCAGTATACCTCACACTACTCCAGTACACCTCACACTACTCCAGTATACATCACACTACTCCAGTATACATCACACTACTCCAGTATACATCACACTACTCCAGTATACATCACACTACTCCAGTATACATCACACTACTCCAGTATACATCACACTACTCCAGTATACCTCACTACTGCAGTATACCTCACACTACTCCAGTACACCTCACACTACTGCAGTATACCTCACACTACTGCAGTACACCTCACACTACTGCAGTACACCTCACACTACTGCAGTACACCTCACACTACTGCAGTACACCTCACACTACTCCACTATACCTCACTACTGCAGTATACCTCACACTACTGCAGTATACCTCACACTACTGCAGTATACCTCACACTACTCCAGTATACCTCACACTACTGCAGTATACCTCACACTACTGCAGTATACCTCACACTACTGCAGTATACCTCACACTACTCCAGTATACCTCACACTACTGCAGTATACCTCACACTACTGCAGTATACCTCACACTACTCCAGTATACCTCACACTACTGCAGTATACCTCACACTACTGCAGTATACCTCACACTACTGCAGTATACCTCACACTACTGCAGTATACCTCACACTACTGCAGTATACCTCACACTACTGCAGTATACCTCACACTACTGCAGTATACCTCACACTACTGCAGTATACCTCACACTACTGCAGTATACCTCACACTACTGCAGTATACCTCACACTACTCCAGTATACCTCACACTACTGCAGTATACCTCACACTACTGCAGTATACCTCACACTACTCCAGTATACCTCACACTACTGCAGTATACCTCACACTACTGCAGTGCACCTCACACTACTGCTGTGCACCTCACACTGCTGCAGTATACCTCACACTACTGCAGTATACCTCACACTACTGCAGTATACCTCACACTACTGCAGTATACCTCACACTACTGCAGTATACCTCACACTACTCCAGTATACCTCACACTACTCCAGTATACCTCACACTACTGCAGTACACCTCACACTACTCCAGTATACCTCACACTACTGCAGTATACCTCACACTACTGCAGTACACCTCACACTACTGCTGTGCACCTCACACTGCTGCAGTATACCTCATACTACTGCAGTATACCTCATATATATATATATATATATATATATATATATATATATATATTTATATGTATATATATATATGTATATATATATATTATATATAATATATATATATGTATAATATGTCGTGCCGAATATGTAAAACTGGTCAATTAGCAAGAACCCATTTAAAATTAAGTCCTTTCTAAAATTTTCTTTTATACGTTTAAAGATATATTTTTTTCATTAATGTTGATGTAAAAATTTATAATTTTGCACCAAAAGGAACTTAGAAAACTTACCTAACCTTATTACAACAAGCGCAATTCATTTTAGCTTAACCCATCTAAATATATTCTAGATTTGTTTACAGTAATTTAATACAAAACAAACACAGTGAAATGTATTTTTTTGGCTAGGTTCAGAATGATTTTGGCGAAATTATTCCATACGCAAATTTTCGCTTGTCCTATATGGCAAGATGAACGTTGCTATTTAAGCCAAGATCGCAAGTTCTGCCTATTCGGCACGACATATATATATATATATATATGTATATATATATATATATATAGATATATATATATATATATATATATATTATTGTGCCCACGAACGAATGGTATTGATCAATAACAACACTGCGATTAGCCAAGGACTCGAACCCATGCTGCTTTGACCTGCCTTATGGTGGGCGAAAACTCATGACGCCTTAATCCACTGGACCATACAATCCTTAAGAGTAGCGCATCCAGTGGAACTGGATGTTGTACTCTCTACCCAAGGACATACGATGGTGTGGATGGGTGGGCACAATAATATCAAGTACTGCTCGTTGTACTAGTACACCAAACAGGGACTAGAATTAAATTACCCTAGAGTCATCCACACCATCGTGTGTCCTTGGGTAGCGAGTACAACATCCAGTTCCACTGGATGCGCTACTCTTAAGGATTGTATGGTCCAGTGGATTAAGGCGTCATGAGTTTTCGCCCACCATGAGGCAGGTCAAAGCAGCATGGGTTCGAGTCCTTGGCTAATCGCAGTGTTGTTATTGATCAACACCATTCGTTCGTGGGCACAATAATATATATATATATATATATATATATATATATATATATATATATATATATATATATATATATATATATATATATATATATATATATATATATATATTGTAAGGTGTTTCATAGACACTGTGAGGCTGACAATAACAAAAGAGAAAAATTATAATACAGCAAAAAAAAAAAGAATAAAGAAACATGATGAAAGCAGAGATGGGAAAAATATCAATAAATATAAGAAGAATATTAAATATACGTCCCACTTTGAATAATTTTTGAATTACTCTTTATGGAGTGAGGAAGCCTTGTATTGGCAGGTGAGGCGGCATTTTTGTGAGAGGTGATGCTCCAGGAGGCAAGTATTGTGTGAGGTGGTGGGGCGGGGGGGATGTGAGGGAGGGGGGATGTGAGGGAGGGGGGTATGTGAGGGAGGGGGGGATGTGAGTGTGGGGGGATGTGAGTGTGGGGGGGATGTGAGTGTGGGGGGATGTGAGTGTGGGGGGATGTGAGTGTGGGGGATTTGAGTGTGGGGGGATGTGAGTGTGGGGGGGATGCTTGCTTGTTGTTGAGTATAAGGACGTGTGTGTGTGTCTGAGGTGTGTGTGTGTCTGAGGTGTGTGTGTGTGTCTGAGGTGTGTGTGTGTCTGAGGTGTGTGTGTGTGTCTGAGGTGTGTGTGTGTCTGAGGTGTGTGTGTGTCTGAGGTGTGTGTGTGTGTCTGAGGTGTGTGTGTGTCTGAGGTGTGTGTGTGTCTGAGGTGTGTGTGTGTCTGTGGTGTGTGTGTGTGTCTGAGGTGTGTGTGTGTGTCTGAGGTGTGTGTGTGTCTGAGGTGTGTGTGTGTCTGAGGTGTGTGTGTGTGTCTGAGGTGTCTGAGGTGTGTGTGTGTCTGAGGTGTGTCTGTGTCTGAGGTGTGTCTGAGGTGTGTGTGTGTGTCTGAGGTGTCTGAGGTGTGTGTGTGTCTGAGGTGTGTGTGTGTGTCTGAGGTGTGTGTGTGTGTGTGTGTCTGAGGTGTGTGTGTGTGTGTCTGAGGTGTGTGTGTGTGTCTGAGGTGTGTGTGTGTGTCTGAGGCGTGTGTGTGTGCCTGAGGTGTGTGTGTGTCTGAGGTGTGTGTGTGTGTCTGAGGTGTGTGTGTGTGTCTGAGGTGTGTGTGTGTGTGTGTGGTGTGTGTGTGTGTGTGTCTGAGGTGTGTGTGTGTGCCTGAGGTGTGTGTGTGCCTGAGGTGTGTGTGTGTGCCTGAGGTGTGTGTGTGCCTGAGGTGTGTGTGTGCCTGAGGTGTGTGTGTGCCTGAGGTGTGTGTGTGTGCCTGAGGTGTGTGTG
Organism: Cherax quadricarinatus; assembly: GCF_038502225.1. NCBI lineage: Eukaryota > Metazoa > Arthropoda > Malacostraca > Decapoda > Parastacidae > Cherax > Cherax quadricarinatus. The sequence continues at coordinate 15,601,281 of NC_091329.1, read as the reverse complement.
TGTGCCTGAGGTATGTGTGTGCCTGAGGTGTGTGTGTGTGTCTGAGGTGTGTGTGTGTGTCTGAGGTGTGTGTGTGTGTCTGAGGTGTGTGTGTGTGTCTGAGGTGTGTGTGTGTGTCTGAGGTGTGTGTGTGTGTCTGAGGTGTGTGTGTGTGTCTGAGGTGTGTGTGTGTGTCTGAGGTGTGTGTGTGCCTGAGGTGTGTGTGTGCCTGAGGTGTGTGTGTGTGTGTCTGAGGTGTGTGTGTGTCTGAGGTGTGTGTGTGTCTGAGGTGTGTGTGTGTGTCTGAGGTGTGTGTGTGTGTCTGAGGTGTGTGTGGTGTGTGTGTGTCTGAGGTGTGTGTGTGCCTGAGGTGTGTGTGTGCCTGAGGTGTGTGTGTGTCTGAGGTGTGTGTGTGTCTGAGGTGTGTGTGTGTCTGAGGTGTGTGTGTGTCTGAGGTGTGTGTGTGTGTCTGAGGTGTGTGTGTGTCTGAGGTGTGTGTATGTGCCTGAGGTGTGTGTGTGTGCCTGAGGTGTGTGTCTGAGGTGTGTGTGTGTCTGAGGTGTGTGTGTGTCTGAGGTGTGTGTATGTGCCTGAGGTGTGTGTGTGTCCCTGAGGTGTGTGTATGTGCCTGAGGTGTGTGTGTGTCTGAGGTGTGTGTGTGTGTGCCTGAGGTGTGTGTGTGTCTGAGGTGTGTGTGTGCCTGAGGTGTGTGTGTGCCTGAGGTGTGTGTGTGTGTCTGAGGTGTGTGTGTGTGTCTGAGGTGTGTGTGTGTCTGAGGTGTGTGTGTGTCTGAGGTGTGGTAAGACACACGTGCAACAGTTTGGTATCTGTATTCCTAAACTTTTCGACTACACAGTAGGATTCTTCAATCGAGTATAGACGAGGCAGCAGAAGAGAGCTAAAGGCGATGTCGTCAGTCCATCACCCTTCAAGACGTAGTTTTGAGGTGGTCAGTCCCTCAGCCTTCAAGGACTGACCAGGTATACCAACCTGTTGATATACCAAGCTGTCGGTATTGTATACCATTTTCATATTCATGCCTGAGATGGGTGAGTGTTGTTGAGTGTAGAGATGAGAGGTGTGTTTGTGTCTGAGGTGTGGGTGGGTGTGTCGAGTGTGTGCTCAGAGGTGTGTGTTCAGTCCATTTATGTTTGTCGGGGGTCCCTCACGACTCCTGATCCTGCCTCTTAAAATATGAGAACCGACGGTACTGGTGCCCCTAGCCTGGTGCCCCTGGTCCGGTGCCCCTGGCTTTGTGCGCCTGACTTGGTGCCCCCGGTCTGGTGTCCCTGGCTTTGTGCCCCTGGCCTGGTACCCCTGGCCTGGTGCCCCTGGCCTGGTGCCTCTGGCCTGGTGCCCCCTGGCCTGGTGCCCCTGGCTTTGTGCTCCTGACCTGGTACCCCTGGCCTGGTGCCCCTGGCCTGGTGCCCTCTGGCCTGGTGCCCCCTGGCCTGGTGCCCCTGGCTTGGCGCCCCTGGCCTGGTGCCCCTGGCTTGGCGCCCCTGGCCTGGTGCCCCTGGCTTGGCGCCCCTGGCCTGGTGCCCCTGGCTTGGCGCCCCTGGCCTGGTGCCCCTGGCGTACCTGCTCTTGGAGATAAATGATATGAAATACCGACACGATGGAAAAAAAATAGACAAATGCAGTCTACTGGGATCCTTGACCGACAATGTTTCGCCCACACAGTGGGCTTTATTAAGTCACACACAGATCTACCTATATATACTCGTGTACTCTTTGCCCAGGTACATCTTTTTGTGACTTGAAACGCAACCGATAAAGGAAAGCATTATACTGCATTTGTGTTTACTTTTCTATACCTACTCTTGAAGCTGGGTACTGGGTGTGCTTCACCTACCCCCTCCACCTCATCCACTTCATTCACCTAAACTCTTAACTAAGACCAAAGATCTTTTTACCCTCACCGTAACTCATATGTTTTGCCTTCCTGAGTAAGTCTAATTGTTCTGCACGGACGCTATCCCTCTCAGTCTTATTATTGTCCCTCTCAGTCTTATTACTGTCCCTCTCAGTCTTATTACTGTCCCTCTCACTCTCATTGCTGTCCCTCTCAGTCTTATTATTGTCCCTCTCAGTCTTATTACTGTCCCTCTCAGTCTTATTACTGTCCCTCTCACTCTCATTGGCTATCCCTCTCAGTCTTATTATTGTCCCTCTCAGTCTTATTACTGTCCCTCTCATCCTTATCATTGTCCCTCTCATCATCAACAAACAGAATCACACATCATTCAGTTCTCTCCCCCTCTGACATATAATTTCCATATATCAGACACAGTAGTGGTCATAGCAGTGAAGCCATACACAGCTTCAAGAATAGTTATGGAAAGACCTGCAAGATCCGAACTCAATGAAGTTTGGTCGTGTTAATTTGTAAAGTTGGGTCAGTAGCTAAGCCTCGACCCCCATTAAAATAATTAGTGTGTGCAACTCACGTACGTACGTACAGACACTCAGGGGTCGGTCCTAGGACCAGTGCTATTTCCGGTATATGTGAATGACATGACGGAAAGGTTAGACGCAGAAGCGTCCCTGTTCGCAGATGATGTGAAGTTAATGAGGAGAATTAAATCAGATGAGGATCAGGTAGGAATTCAAAGAGACCTGGACAGGCTGGACACCTGGTCCACCAACTGGCTTCTCGAATTTAACCCCGCAAATGCAATGTCATGAAGATCGGGGAAGGGCAAAGAAGACCGCAGACGGAGTATAGGCTAAGTGGCCAAAGACTGCAAACCTCGCTCAAGGAGAAAGATCTTGGGGTGAGTATAACACCGAGCACGTCTCCGGAAGCACACATCAACCAGATAACTGCTGCAGCATATGGGCGCCTGGCAAACCTGAGAATAGCGTTCCGATACCTTAGTAAGAAATCGTTCAAGACACTGTACACCGTGTACGTCAGGCCCATACTGCAGTATGCAGCACCTGTTTGGAACCCACACTTGATCAAGCACGTCAAGAAATTAGAGAAAATACAAAGGTTTGCGACAAGGTTAGTTAGAGAGCTAAGGGGAATGCCCTACAAAAAAAGGTTAAGGGAAATCGGCCTGACGACACTGGAGGACAGGAGGGTTAGGGGAGACATGATAACGACATACAAAATACTGTGTGAAATAAACAAGGTGGACAGAGACAAGATGTTCCAGAGAGGGGACGCAGAAACAAGGGGTCACAATTGGAAGTTGAAGACCTAGATGAGTCAAAGGGATGTTAGGAAGTATATCTTCAGTCGCAAAGTAGTCAGGAAGTGGAATAGACTAGCAAGTGAGGTAGTGGAGGCAGGAATCATACATAGTTTTAAGATGAGGTATGATAAAGCTCATAGAGCAGGGAGAGAGAGGACCTAGTAGCACTCAGTGAATAGGCTGGGCCAGGAGCTGAGTCTCGACCCCTGCAACCACAATTAGGTGAGCACAGTAGGTGAATACACACAAACACACATACATCTATCGAAACAGGGAGATTACCTGAGGTATGGAAGACAGCAAATGTAGTCCCAATTTTTAAAAAGGGAGACAGACATGAAGCACTAAACTACAGACCAGTGTCACTGACATGTATAGTATGCAAAGTCATGGAGAAGATTATCAGGAGAAGAGTGATGGAACACCTAGAAAGGAACGATCTCATCAACAGCAGCCAACATGGTTGCAGGGACGGGAAATCCTGTGTCACAAACCTACTGGAGTTCTATGACAGGGTGACGGCAATAAGACGAGAGAGAGAGGGGTGGGTAGATTGCATTTTCTTGGACTGTAAGAAGGCATTTGACACAGTTCCACACAAGAGATTAGTGCAAAAACTGGAGGACCAGGCAGGGATAACAGGGAAGGCACTACAATGGATCAGGAAATACTTGTCAGGAAGACAGCAGCGAGTCATGGTACGTGGCGAGGTGTCAGAGTGGGCACCTGTGACGAGTGGGGCCCCACAGGGGTCAGTCCTAGGACCAGTGCTGTTTCTGGCATTTGTAAACGACATGAGGGAAGGAATAGACTCCGAAGTGTCCCTGTTTGCAGATGATGTAAAGTTGATGAGAAGAATTCATTCGGACGAAGACCAGGCAAAACTACAAAGGAATCTGGACAGGCTGCAGACCTGGTCTAGCAATTGGCTCCTGGAGTTCAACCCCACCAAGTGCAAAGTCATGAAGATTGGGGAAGGGTAAAGAAGACCTCAAACGGAATCATAAGGAATCGTTCAAGACCCTGTACACCGTGTACGTTAGGCCCATATTGGAGTATGCGGCACTAGTTTGGAACCCACACCTAGCCAAGCACGTAAAGAAACTAGAAAAAGTGCAAAGGTTTGTAACAAGACTAGTCCCAGAGCTAAGAGGTATGTCCTACGAGGAGAGGTTAAGGGAAATCAACCTGACGACACTGGAGGACAGGAGAGATAGGGGGGACATGATAACGACATATAAAATACTGAGAGGAATTGACAAGGTGGACAGAGACAGGATGTTCCAGAGATGGGACACAGAAACAAGGGGTCACAGTTGAAAGCTGAAGACTCAGACGAGTCAGAGGGATGTTAGGAAGTATTTCTTCAGTCATAGAGTTGTCAGGAAGTGGAATAGTCCAGCAAGTGATATAGTGGAGGCAGGAACCATACATAGCTTTAAAAGACGATGTATGACAAAGTTCAGGGAGCAGAGAGAGAGAGGACCTAGTAGCGATCAGTGAAGAGGAGGGCCAGGAGCTGAGTCTCGACCCCTCCAAACACAATTAGGTGAGTACAGTTAGTACTCGGTAAATGCCTTTACAGGGCTAGGAAGCCACATCACTAGTCGACCGTGGCTTAAGGGGCAAGGGATAAGTATCAGCTATTGTTAATTCATTCACTTTCCTATAATCCACACAGAACCGATAAGAGTTAGAAGCGGGGCCAGGAGCTGGTGCTCGACAGCCGCAGGTACCCCTGAGTGTATTCACGCAAGGAACAACAAAAAATATAGCAAGAACAAGAAGAAGAACATGACTACCACCACCGTTGTCAACAACAACATTACCAACAGCAAGACAACAAAAACCAACAATACCAACAACAATACCAACAATACCAACAACAACAATAACAATAACAACAACAATACCAACAACAACAACAGTACCATCAACAGCAAGAGGTGTGAAGGAAAGTGACGTAGTGTTTATGTTTAAGCTTTTAAATACTGAAGTAAAGTTGACTTGGGACAGTGAACCCGTAGTGCTGTGATGACTCCAGGGATAAACACTGGTGCTGTGATGACTCCAGGGATAAACACTGGTGCTGTGATGACTCCAGGGATAAACACTGGTGCTGTGATGATGTAGACAGCCTGTACTGTCTGCACAGACAGCCCATGCTGTCTGCCAGCTTAGTTCATATTTCGCATCATGCTGGTGCTGCCACCTATAGGCCTTGCCACTTCAGTATGCCCAGACTTGCCTCACCCTCACTCACACAGCGGCCTAGCAGGAACACACAAGTACTCCCAGCTCTCTCTCGTGGGATGGCCCTGCCCGGGCCATGGGCACAACACAAGCCTGTGTACCCACCACTACTTAACAATAAAGTAAGAAGCCTTCCGAAGATATATCATTAACTCCCCGCTACAGACTACTAAACAAACCCGTCATATTGGTACCAGCGGTCGCAGCAGTGTGTTTGCCCAAAGAGAGGAAGGAAGAGGGATGAAGTCATCTTCACTTCATCATCCCATGCAAGAAGCATCCGTCTCTCAACGAGTTATCCTGATGTCGTGTCTGCACTTTTGAGCATCCAGACACAGGTACAAGCAGGATCCAGCCGAAATTTGTCGAAATTCTTCGAGAATTGTGAGTGGTGTCACAGTGACCCCACGCTACAGCGTCCCACGCTATAGCGTCCCATGCTGTTTCTCAAGTCACGTGTTCAGCGTCACTTGTATATTGCTGTTGTTGTTCAGCTCAGCACAGCTGTTTCAGCAAGCCAGAGGTGAGTTTTGTGGTGATTTCTGCGTCCAGTGTAAGTTCTCTACGTATTTGTGGGTGGGGGAGGAGAGGAGAGGAAGTGGCTGTTCCTCACCTTGCCCATGCTCGCCCTACTCACGCTCACCCATCTACCACACTACCATACACTCACCACTGCCCACTCCCTCTGCTGTGTTTTCTGCTGTTTTCCATGTGAATTCATTGCCAGAGCTGTGTATTCCGAGTGCCCGAGGCCACTCGAAGCTACGTGGATCAGCATGCCACGTTGATCACGACACCACATGGATCACGACGCCACGTGGGTGTGGGCGATGTCACGTAGACCTACGAGCTACGTGAGTTACCAGATGTCCCAGGCCACATGCTGTGGTCTGCTGCCCGCATCACATTGACATCACCCACGATGCTGCCCGACTTCATGACGTCACGATGTCTGCCTGACGTCACCTCGAGATGTCTGCTGACGTCACAGTGCTGATGACGTCACCTCGCGACATCACGCCTGACATCACATGATGTCACCATCGAGTGTTCAGTAATTATTTCAGTATTGCCGAGAAGATCGAGAGAAGATATATTTCTTGTGTTAATTCCTCTCAGTCAGTGTTCTCACATGTTGTTGTACCGCGGTGTGTTTTTAATTAAAGTTTCCGTGTGTCCAGTGAGGTCTGAGCCAGACCTGAGTAGCACCACTGTGTTAAGTCACCCGTGTGATCAGTGTGTTTGACAGCTGATTACTCAGCCCTGAGCATATGAGCCCTCTTGTACAGAAAGCTTTTATGCTCGTCGCTCATGTTGTTCTGCAGAATTGTACCTGCTACGATTCCCATCGAGATTTGTTTCACTTCACCTCCAGACCTTCAGAGTGCAGTTATATGTAGAGAAACAAGTCTGGGGATGCTTAGACTAACCTCTGCTATAACTCCAACTGCTGATTGATACTCGCCAAGCCGCAGTTAGCCCTGTCGGCAGGCGCTGTGTCAGCCTCGTGTCACAAGCTTCAGTGAGCAGCCTGCACAAAGAAGATGTCACTTTGACTGCTAGCTCTCTCACTGCAGTCTGGTGTATGATGTTACGACTCCCAGATGTTTCGCCCAGTCGTCTCTGCCACGACTCGCTCCACAACTCACTCCACGCTCGCCGGCAGTGACAGCCCAGCGACAGTACCAGTCGAGAAGTGTCCTCCTGAGTCGCTTGCCAGAAGTCCTGCCCTGTTGCCGAGTTTTGTCGATGCCTCACTCGAGGGCACCAGCATGTCGTGCCCCAGGTTGAGTGAAAACCTGCAGCGACTCCTACGATGACTGCTTCACCGTTCCAGAGGAGACCATAACCTGTTACGTCACAGCTCAGCCGCAGCGATGTCTCCTGTGCTGCAGTATCTGTCCAGACGCAGGAAGGCGTGCAGTGATGCCCTTCGACGCTCATTGCCTTTGACAACGATGTTTAGCACACCCCACATGTTTTTTTCTTCCCTCCCTGTAGGAAGTTTTTTTTCCATGTTCATATGTATATATATGTTTTTATTTTGTGTTCTGTGCCCTGTTCCTACGAGAGAGAGACCGAGTTTCTTTTACCACCAGTATTGTCACGTCGGGACGACGCGCGGTAGGTGGCCGAGCATATGTAGACAGCCTGTACTGTCTGCACAGACAGCCCATGCTGTCTGCCAGCTTAGTTCATATTTCGCGTCATGCTGGTGCTGCCACCTATAGGCCTTGCCACTTCAGTATGCCCAGACTTGCCTCACCCTCACTCACACAGCGGCCTAGCAGGAACACACAAGTACTCCCAGCTCTCTCTCGTGGGATGGCCCTGCCCGGGCCATGGGCACAACACAAGCCTGTGTACCCACCACTACTTAACAATAAAGTAAGAAGCCTCCGAAGACGTATCATTTACACCCCGCTACCATACTATCAAATAAACCTCGTTATAATGACTCCAGGGATAAACACTGGTGCTGTGATTACTCCAGGGATAAACACTGGTGCTGTGATGACTCCAGGGATAAACACTGGTGCTGTGATTACTCCAGGGATAAACACTGGTGCTGTGATGACTCCAGGGATAAACACTGGTGCTGTGATGACTCCAGGGATAAACACTGGTGCTGTGATGACTCCAGGGATAAACACTGGTGCTGTGATGACTCCAGGGATAAACACTGGTGCTGTGATGACTCAAGGGACAAACACTGGTGCTGTGATGATTCCAGGGATAAACACTGGTGCTGTGATGACTCCAGGGATAAACACTGGTGCTGTGATGACTCCAGGGATAAACACTGGGATAGATGACTCCAGGGATAAACACTGGTGCTGTGATGACTCCAGGGATAAACACTGGTGCTGTGATGACTCCAGGGATAAACACTGGGATAGATGACTCCACCGATAAACACTGGGATAGATGACTCCAGGGATAAACACTGGGATAGATGACTCCAGGGATAAACACTGGAATAGATGACTCCAGGGATAAACACTGGGATAGATGACCCCAGGGATAAACTGGGATAGATGACTCCAGGGATAAACACTGGGATAGATGACTCCAGGGATAAACACTGGGATAGATGACTCCAGGGATAAACACTGGTGCTGTGATGACTCCAGGGATAAACACTGGTGCTCTGATGACTCCAGGGATAAACACTGGTGCTCTGATGACTCCAGGGATAAACACTGGGATAGATGACTCCAGGGATAAACACTGGGATAGATGACTCCAGGGATAAACACTGGGATAGATGACTCCAGGGATAAACACTGGTGCTCTGATGACTCCAGGGATAAACACTGGTGCTCTGATGATTCCAGGGATAAACACTGGTGCTCTGATGACTCCAGGGATAAACACTGGTGTTCTGATGACTCCAGGGATAAACACTGGTGCTCTGATGACTCCAGGAATAAACACTGGTGCTCTGATGACTCCAGGGATAAACACTGGTGCTCTGATGACTCCAGGAATAAACATCGGTGCTGTGATGACTCCAGGAATAAACACTGGTGCTCTGATGACTCCAGGGATAAACACTGGTGCTCTGATGACTCCAGGGATAAACACTGGTGCTGTGATGACTCCGGGAATAAACACTGGTGCTCTGATGACTCCAGGGATAAACACTGGTGCTCTGATGACTCCAGGGATAAACACTGGTGCTCTGATGACTCCAGGAATAAACACTGGTGCTCTGATGACTCCAGGAATAAACACTGGTGTTCTGATGGCTCCAGGAACAAACACTGGTGCTGTGATGACTCCAGGAATAAACACTGGTGTTTTGATGACTCCAGGGATAAACACTGGTGCTCTGATGACTCCAGGGATAAACACTGGTGCTCTGATGACTCCAGGAATAAACACTGGTGTTCTGATGACTCCAGGGATAAACACTGGTGCTCTGATGATTCCAGGGATAAACACTGGTGCTCTGATGACTCCAGGAATAAACACTGGTGCTCTGATGACTCCTGGGATAAACACTGGTGCTCTGATGACTCCAGGGATAAACACTGGTGCTCTGATGACTCCAGGGATAAACACTGGTGCTCTGATGACTCCAGGGATAAACACTGGTGCTCTGATGACTCCAGGGATAAACACTGGTGCTCTGATGACTCTAGGGATAAACACTGGTGCTCTGATGACTCCAGGGATAAACACTGGTGCTCTGATAACTCCAGGGATAAACACTGGTCCTCTGATGACTCCAGGGATAAACACTGGTGCTCTGATGACTCCAGGGATAAACACTGGTGCTCTGATGACTCCAGGGATAAACACTGGTGCTCTGATGACTCCAGGAATAAACACTGGTGCTCTGATGACTCCAGGGATAAACACTGGTGCTCTGATGACTCCAGGGATAAACACTGGTGCTCTGATGACTTCAGGGATAAACACTGGTGCTGTGATGACTCCAGGAATAAACACTGGTGCTCTGATGACTCCAGGGATAAACGCTGGTGCTCTGATGACTCCAGAGATTAACACTGGTGCTCTGATGACTCCAGGGATAAACACTGGTGCTCTAATGACTCCAGGGATAAACACTGGTGCTGTGATGACTACAGGGATAAACACTGGTGCTGTGATGACTCCAGGGATAAACACTGGTGCTCTGATGACTCCAGGGATAAACACTGGTGCTCTGATGGCTCCAGGGATAAACACTGGTGCTCTGATGACTCCAGGGATAAACACTGGTGCTGTGATGACTCCAGGGATAAACACTGGTGCTCTGATGACTCCAGGGATAAACACTGGTGCTCTAATGACTCCAGGGATAAACACTGGTGCTTTGATGACTCCAGGGATAAACACTGGTGCTCTGATGACTCCAGGGATAAACACTGGTGCTCTGATGACTCCAGGGATAAACACTGGTGCTCTGATGACTCCAGGGATAAACACTGGTGCTGTGATGACTCCAGGGATAAACACTGGTGCTCTGATGACTCCAGGGATAAACACTGGTGCTGTGTTGACTCCAGGGATAAACACTGGTGCTCTGATGACTCCAGGGATAAACACTGGTGCTCTGATGGCTCCAGGGATAAACACTGGTGCTCTGATGACTCCAGGGAAAAACACTGGGATAGATGACTCCAGGGATAAACACTGGGATAGATGACTCCAGGGATAAACACTGGGATAGATGACTCCAGGGATAAACACTGGGATAGATGGCTCCAGGGATAAACACTGGGATAGATGACTCCAGGGATAAACACTGGGATAGATGACTCCAGGGATAAACACTGGGATAGATGACTCCAGGGATAAACACTGGGATAGATGACTCCAGGGATAAACATTGAGATAGATGACTCCAGGGATAAACACTGGGATAGATGACTCCAGGGATAAACACTGGGATAGATGACTCCAGGGATAAACACTTAGATAGATGATTCCAGGGATAAACACTGGGATAGATGACTCCAGGGATAAACACTGAGATAAATGACTCCAGGGATAAACACTGGGATTAATGATTCCAGGGATAAACATTGGGATAGATGACTCCAGGGATAAACACTGGGATAGATGACTCCAGGGATAAACACTGAGATGGATGACTCCAGGGATAAACACTGAGATAGATGACTCCAGGGATAAACACTGGGATAGATGACTCCAGGGAGAAACACTGGGATAGATGACTCCAGGGATAAACACTGGGATAGATGGCTCCAGGAATAAACACTGGGACTCCAGGGATAAACACTGGGATAGATGACTCCAGGGATAAACACTGGGATAGATGACTCCAGGAATAAACACTGGGATAGATGACTCCAGGGATAAACACTGGGATAGATGACTCCAGGGATAAACACTAGGATAGATGACATGTATGTGTACTCACCTAACTGTACTCGTCTAGTTGTGGTTGCAGGGGTCGAGTCATAGCTTCTGGCCTCGCCTCTTCGCTGGTCGCTATTATGTCACTCTTCTTGCTCCATGAACTTTATCATACCTCTTCTTAAAGCTATGTATGGATCCTGCCTCCACTACATCACTTCCCAAACTATTCCACTTCCTGACAACTCTGTGACTGAAGAAATACTTCCTAAAATTCCTGTGATTCATTTGAGTCTTCAACTTCCAACTGTGATCCCTTGTTGCTGTGTCCCATATCTGGAACATTCTGTCTCTGTCCACCTTGTCGATTCCTCTCAGTATTTTACATGTCGCTATAATATTCCCCCTATCTCTCCTGTCTTCCAGTGTTGTCAGGTCGATTTCCCTTAACCTCTCCTCGTAGGACATACCCATTAGCTCCGGGACTAGTCTTGGTGCAAACCTTTGCACTTTCTCAAGTTTCTTTAAGTGCTTGGCTAGGTGTGGGTTCCAAACTGGTGCTGCATACTCCAATATGGGCCTAACGTACACGGTGTACAGGGTCCAGAATGATTCCTTATTAAGATGTCGGAATGCTGTTCTGAGGTTTGCTAGGCGCCCATATGCTGCAGCAGTTATTTGGTTGATGTGCGCCTCAGAGATGTGCCTGGTGTTCCATTCACCTCAAGATTTTTTTCCTTGAGTGAGATTTGTTAGTCTCTGGCCCCCTAGACTGTATTTATGTATGTATGTATGTGTGTGTGTGTGTGTGTGTGTGTGTGTCTGTATGTGTGTGTGTGTGTGTGTGTGTGTGTGTGTGTGTGTGTGTGGGTGTGTGTGTGTGTGTGTGTGTGAGTGTGTGTGTGTGTGAGTGTGTGTGTGTGTGTGTGTGTGTGTGTGTGTGTGTGTGTGTGTGTGGGTGTGTTTCATCTCTGTTGACCTCTCTTAGGTCAACATAATCTAAAGAAAGTTACCACAATGGTACATTAAATAGTTGTAATGTGTCCTCACCATGAATATAATACTAATAATAATAATAATAATAATACTAATAATAATAATAATAATAATAATAATAATAATAATAATAATAATAATAATAATATTATTATTATTATTATTATTATTATTATTATCGTTATTATTATTATTATCGTTATTATTATTATTATTATTATTATTATTATTATTATTATTATTAATTATTAAAGCCATGGGGAAGCATATGGTCCGCACAGAAAGTGGGGAAAAAAAGTTAATCAGGTTTGATACGAGGAACTGGAGATCAGCTTAAATTTCTGAGACCCAGCTCTTCTCCCCAGCATGAAACCCTCCCCTGAAGAGGACAGAGGTGGCGAAACGCACTCTGCGTTCGAAACATCACACTGATTAATTTGACACATGTGTAGCACCTGGGCATCGTTATTTTGTAAAAGTTCCGCCATTCAATGGCCTTGTCAATACAGGGAAAAGACAATCAGTCCCTCAGCCTTGCAGAATTATATACAGAAGGCAGTGGCAGATGAGGTAATCAGTCCCTCAGCTTAGGTGTTTAGGCACTGGTGCCCTGGCTGACAGTGGTTGGGTCACTGTTGGTTGTGAAGTTTGCCTGAAGCTGGCTTTCTGGATGATAATCCCACATTTTCCCAGTCCCAGACTTGTTGATAGCCTGATGAGTGAGGCTGTTGTGTTCATTCATAGGTGAACACGGGCTCGACACCGTGATAGCTGTAACTGGAACTATAAGCCACGACTGTATGGTGATAGCTGTGAGTGTTACTATCAACCTAGACATTATGGTGGTAGCTGTGAGTGGCACTATAAACCACAACAATATGGTAATAGATGTGAGTGACACCATAAACCTCGACAATTCAAATTCAAAGTTTATTCTCTATAAAGATTACAATGCTGAATTTACAGAATTTGGTTGTTGTGTGGTTTACATGTAGTTAAATAATGATTACAGAGTGTACCACTAGAACGCCTAGCATGGCTAGGCATTTCGGGCAGACTTAGTTTAATTCTTTATTTTAAAATACTACAAATTATGAGGTAAGTTGGTATTATGGCTAAGTGACTAAATACTAGTTTGTGAGTTTAGCAATGTGAATGCTTTTGTTTTGGCACAGTACATAGTTTCAGTATTGGAGTATCACAGGATTCATTATTTTAAGATTGAGATTAATATTTCTGTTTATGGTCAAATGAGTGAGTGAGTGTAAGTGTGAACCACCAGGTGGTATTCGTGTAGTTAGTTGATGGGGTTTATCAGGGAGATAAGATGTTTTCTAATGGTAGTTTTGAAGGTGATGAATGTGTCTGCAGTTCTAGAGTTCTCAGGTAGGGTATTCCAGATTTTAGGGCCTTTGACATACATTGAATTTTTGTAAAGGTTTAGTCGGACACGGGGAATGTCGTAGAGATGTTTGTGTCTGGTGTTATGCCTGTGGGTTCTGTCACAACTATCAAGAAAGCGCTTTAGGTCAAGGTTGATATTAGAGTTTAAGGCCCTGTAGATGTAGATTGCACAGTAGTAAGTGTGGATGTACTGAACTGGGAGTAAGTTTAGGTCTATGAAGAGTGGGGGGTGTGTTGCCAGGGAATGGATTTAGTGATTATTCTTACTGCAGCTTTTTGTTGGGTTATTATTGGCTTTAGGTGTGTTGCTGCAGCTGATCCCCAAGCACAAATAGCATAGGTGAGGTATGGATAAATAAGTGAGTGGTATAGTGTGAGAAGGGCATTTTGCTGCACGTAGTATCGTATCTTGGAGAGGATCCCAACCGTTTTGGATACTTTTTTGGTTATATGCTGGATATGGGTGCTGAAATATGGTAATAGATGTGAGTGACTATAAACTACAAAAATATGGTGATAGATGTGAGTGGCACTATAAACCTCGACAATAATAAGACGGCCACAGTGGGAGACATTCCACCTTCATCTAACACAAGAATGTCTGGGGTTCTGCTTGCCATTATGCTGCTGATCGTATCACTGACCATCCCCGATCCTCAACCATCCCTCGTGGGGGGAGAGAGGGAGTGGGGAGGTGGCGGGGTAGTCATGAGAGAGAGGAGGAGGAAGTCTAGTGTATCTATCCAGTAAAGTTGAGATATCCTGAGGTCTTCCAGGGAGGCTAAACATGTATGATGAGGTGTGTGAAGGTCGTGAACTCAACCTAGTGCAGCACAACACTGAATTCCTTCCTCAGGAAGAGGCGACGCAGCCTCCGTAGCCTGTGTGTGAGAGAGAGAGAGTGAGAGTTGGAGAATATATGTTTGTGTAAGTATATGTTTTGTGTGTTTGTTTTACATGATGAAGAGTGAATGTTTTATGCGCGAATATACGTTTTTTTTTTTTTTTGAGTGCGTGTTCTGCGTATCTGTGAGTAGCAGCAGCAGACGAGTACACCCGAGGGTTCCAACACATAAAACAAGAGCCACACGCCTCTCACCAACCAGCCTGGTGTTCCAACACGTGCAACACCAGCCACACGCCTCTCACCAACCAGCCTGGGTTTCCAATACGTGCAACACCAGCCACACGCCTCACCCACCAGCCTGGGGTTCCAACACGTGCAACACCAGCCACACGCCTCACCCACCAGCCTGGTGTTCCAACACGTGCAACACCAGCCACAGGCCTCTCACCCACCAGCCTCACCCACCAGCCTGGGGTTCCAACACGTGCAACACCAGCCACAGGCCTCTCATCCACCAGCCTGGGGTTTCAATATGTGCAACACCAGCCACACGCCTCACCCACCAGCCTGGGGTTCCAACACGTGCAACACCAGCCACACGCCTCTCACCAACCAGCCTGGGGTTCCAACACGTGCAACACCAGCCACACGCCTCTCATCCAACCAGCCTGGGGTTTCAATACGTGCAACACCAGCCACACGCCTCACACCACCAGCCTGGGGTTCCAACATGTGTGCAACACCAGCCACACGCCTCACCCACCAGCCTGGGCTTCCAACACGTGCAACACCAGCCACACGCCTCTCACCCACCAGCCTTGGGTTCCAACACGTGCAACACCAGCCACACGCCTCTCACCAACCAGCCTTGGGTTCCAACACGTGCAACACCAGCCACACGCCTCTCACCAACCAGCCTGGTGTTCCAACACGTGCAACACCAGCCACACGCCTCTCACCCACCAGCCTTGGGTTCCAACACGTGCAACACCAACCACACGCCTCTCATCAACCAGCCTGGGGTTCCAACACATGAAACACCAGCCACACGCCTCTCACCCACCAGCTGGGGTTCCAACACGTGCAACACCAGCCACACGCCTCTCACCAACCAGCCTGGGGTTCCAACACATGAAACACCAGCCACACGCCTCTCACCAACCAGCCTGGGTTCCAACACGTGCAACACCAGCCACACGTCTCTCACCAGCCAGCCTGGGGTTCCAACACGTGCAACACCAGCCACACGCCTCACCCACCAGCCTGGGGTTTCAACATGTGCAACACCAGCCACACGCCTCTCACCAACCAGCCTGGGGTTCCAACACGTGCAACACCAGCCACACGCCTCTAACCAACCAGCCTGGGTTCCAACACGTGCAACACCAGCCTGGGGTTCTAACACGTGCAACACCAACCACACGCCTCTCACCAACCAGCCTGGGTTCCAACACGTGCAACACCAGCCTGAGGTTCCAACACGTGCAACACCAGCCACACGCCTCACCCACCAGCCTGGGGTTTCAACATGTGCAACACCAGCCACACGCCTCTCACCAACCAGCCTGGGGCTCCAACACGTGCAACACCAGCCACACGCCTCTCACCAACCAGCCTGGGTTCCAACACATTAAACACCAGCTACACGCCTCTCACCCAGCAGCCTTGGGTTCCAACACGTGCAACACCAGCCTGGGGTTCTAACACGTGCAACACCAGCCACACGCCTCTCACCAACATATATATCTATCGTTATGACACAACACACAGACTGGGTTGATACAGCACCGCTCAGTCAACACTGCCTGCGTCTTTGTGTTCCCCCGGTGTTTGAATAAGGCGTGAGGGGTAACACCAGCCATGTTATTGTACCGTGGTAGCGGGCAGTGACGGCGAAGACAGGCAAGAAGTCACTTTTGGCCTTCATAAACAGTGACTCTTCATCAGAGTGCATCAACGTACTTTCCTCCCCTTTTTTCAACTTATTTTTTTGTTAGTGGATTAAGACAAATGCAGCGCAACGCGATCCACATACAGTGGGATTTAATTTTCGTATACCTGGTATACCTGGTATACTACGGTAGGGTGAAAATTCAGTACAAATGAGACACTTGTGCAACACTTGGGTATCTTTACTTTGGAAACGTTTCGCCCGCCAGTCTTTTTGTCAATCCAAAACAGAGATAACGGCAGATGTAAAGTGGGGGAAGTTTGAGATAAGAAAATTTATTTAGGTACGGGCACACATAAGAATAATTATCATACCTGCCTGGAGTACACCTGGAGAGGGTTTCGGGGTCAACGCCCCCGCGGCCAGGTCAGAGACCAGGCCTCGTGGTGGATCAGGATCTAATCAATCAGGCTGTTACTGCTGGCCGCACGCAAACTGACGTACGAACCACAGCCCATAGTAATTTACATAGTAACATGTATGTAAATTACCTAGGATAACCCCAAAAAAGTCGAAGTGACTTATTTTCAATGGGGCCCTTGTAATATCTTAATATCTAAAGCCTAGCTGTAAATTACAGCAGAAATCAGTCATGGTAACCTTAAAAATTAAAACATCTAAATAACTCAACTGTGTGGAGGTCAGTGGGTGAGACAGATCATCAATATAAATACTACTTTGAGTTGTCAATATAATAATATAAATCAATAATATGTGATTTGGCTATACACATAAACACAGCCATGTTAACAACCTCCACTCCTAGTGTACTCACATGTTTGTGGTTGCAGGGGTCGAGTAGCAGCTCCTGGCTCCGCCTCTCCGCTGGCCGCTACTTAGTTGTCTTTCCTGGCTGCGTGCAACTCTATCATACATCTTAAAACTGCGTATGGATTCTGCTTCTACCACACCATTATCTAGGTCGTTCCACTTCCTAAACAGTCTTAGATAAAGAAACATTTCCTGACATCTTTGTGATTCATCTGCGTTTTAATCTCTAAATGTGCCCTCGTGTACCTGAGACCCGCCTCTCAAACTCCCTGTCCACCCTGTCAATTTCTCTCAGTATTTTGCACGTCGTAATCAAGTTACCTCTGTCCTTGTCCTCTAATATTGTTAGGTGTACTTCGTCTAGTCTTTCCTCGTTACTCATACCCTCAGTTCTGGGACTAGTTTCGTTGCAACTCTACATTTTTTCCACTTTTACATGCTTTATCAGATGTGAGTTTCATACTGGTCCTGGACACTCGAAGATGAGCCTGACATATGCCGTGTATAACGTTGTATATGCCTCTTTGTTGACGTTCCTGAAAGTTACCCTTAAATTTGCCAGTGTCGCACTTGCTGTTGTAGTTATTCAGTTGAAAGGCTTAGAATATGCTTACCCCGAGGTCATTCTCTTCCAGGGAGGTTTGCAGCCTTTGTATCACGAGTATGTACTCTGCTTCCAGTCGTCTTTACTCTTCCCACCCACCATCACCAATAATAATTTCAATGCTAGAAGATGGGAGAAGTAAGTTTCGAAATCTCGTCAGCGTGTGTGATGAGAGGAAAGCCACGGGTCATTTCTCCCTCCCCCGTCACTGTAGCTAAGTTCACTGTAGTCAGGCTCACTGTACACAAAAATTATGCACATAAGTTCACTGTAACCAGGATAGTTACAATCTGGGTATTATTTTTTCCTGTGTGTTCCCTACTAAGCCATAACACTCATATTTGACTCTTAACTCGTAGAAAAATATGAGATCTGTATTATCACACGACTTACCTGGTCTTATGCTTAGAGCTATATATACTTGACAACTTAAATATAATACTGTAATGGATAAAATAATGTATAACATGAGAGAGGTAAGATGCTGCTGTGTGATCTTGAGAGTTGTGCGCATCCTTCCTGCGCTGCCTTGCTGCCGCCCGGCCCACCACAACACTGCCACACACACGAACATCACTCTCACTCTCCATAAACTAATTATTCTGTTTTCTGTTTCACTATTACTACAGATATCTAAATTCAGATTTTATTAATACATATTGTTATCAATGATATAAATAATTTTACGGTTGGCTGGTAGGAAAGGGTTGTTTATTTACATTGGCACCTGTACGATCTATTGTCAGCATCAGATATACAAAATATTTCTGGGAGATGTTAGAAGTTCAGTATTACCTGTGGTAGTGGGAATATGCTGCTCGCTGCTCCGCAACTCTTGAATACAATTCCTTCTGTCACGTTCATTAGAGTCTCTAGAAAAAATATTAACACGCTATACCTTTCACCAATGAAGAGAACTTCACGCAAAAACTGCCATCTTAGAAAATTATAAGAAATTATTAAAATAATGAACATTTGAGTGTTGAGGGTTGACTCCTGACACGAGTATCCTCTTGTCAACATCTGAAATCAAACTTAATCAAATTGCCAGTTTATTAAATGGAAACAACAAGCACACAGGCTCTTGAAACAGCAAGGCACGCTGAGTTATAAGCGTGTGATGGAGATGCCGGTGTTTAAATAAGTTGGTAGAGTGTTAGTGTATGGTGAGGTGGTGCCCTAGAGGCGGTCCAGCCATCACCACCATACTTAACATTACTCCTGCTCTTCACTCTTATATAATCCTCAAGGGTAAGTGTCACAAGAGTTCATCTGTTAAAAAAAAACTTAATCCTTCAGAGTGGGGTACCTGGATGCTGGTGAGGGGGCTCTTGATCCAAGAATATTTAGATAACGTGCTTGTGATCAACGTTGATAACCTGGTGTTCCCAAGGCGCTCTGTGACCTTTATGTTTATATTTTCTAACATGAGTATCATAGTAATAAGTAATGACTTTTCTCTCTTAATGAGACTGTCGTACGTACCTGTGAACACCTGTGAAATAAGCCTAAGTAAATCATACTGTTTACCTAGATTTGGTTATCGTAGGTTAATGTATCATAACTACATGTATACAACATCTCTGGATATATAACCTTGTTAAAGCTGCCATACTGATGAAAGTCTTGGTTGACGTGTCAACAGTTGTCACCATTTTTGTGTCCAAGTAATCTTACGTTACCATCCACAGGATGGGTATGGAGTGCACAGTAAACTAGCCTCTACCCTCTACGGGATGGGTATGGAGTACACAGTAAACTAGCCTCTACAGTCCACAGGATGGGTATGGAGTACAGTAAACTAGCCTCTACCGTCCACAGGATGGGTATGGAGTGCACAGTAAACTAGCCTCTACCGTCCACAGGATGGGTATGGAGTGCACAGTAAACTAGCCTCTACCGTCCACAGGATGGGTATGGAGTGCACAGTAAACTAGCCTCTACCGTCCACAGGATGGGTATGGAGTGCACAGTAAACTAGCCTCTGCCGTCCACAGGATGGGTATGGTGTGCACAGTAAACTAGCCTCTACCGTCCACAGGATGGGTATGGAGTACACAGTAAATTAGCCTCTTCCCTCCTCAGGATGGGTATGGAGCACACAGTAAACTAGCCTCTACCGTCCACAGGATGGGTATGGAGTACATAGTAAACTAGCCTCTACCGTCCACAGGATGGGTATGGAGTACACAGTAAACTAGCCTCTACCGTCCACAGGATGGGTATGGAGTACACAGTAAACTAGCCTCTACCCTCCACAGGATGGGTATGGAGTGCACAGTAAACTAGCCTCTACCCTCCACAGGATGGGTATGGAGTGCACAGTAAACTAGCCTCTATCGTCCACAGGATGGGTATGGAGTACACAGTAAACTAGCCTCTACCCTCCACAGGATGGGTATGGAGTACACAGTAAACTAGCCTCTACCGTCCACAGGATGGGTATGGAGTGCACAGTAAACTAGCCTCTACCGTCCACAGGATGGGTATGGAGTACACAGTAAACTAGCCTCTACCCTCCACAGGATGGGTATGGAGTGCACAGTAAACTAGCCTCTACCGTCCACAGGATGGGTATGGAGTACACAGTAAACTAGCCTCTACCGTCCACAGGATGGGTATGGAGTACACAGTAAACTAGCCTCTACCGTCCACAGGATGGGTATGGAGTACACAGTAAACTAGCCTCTACCGTCCACAGGATGGGTATGGAGTACACAGTAAACTAGCCTCTACCGTCCACAGGATGGGTATGGAGTACACAGTAAACTAGCCTCTACCGTCCACAGGATGGGTATGGAGTACACAGTAAACTAGCCTCTACCGTCCACAGGATGGGTATGGAGTACACAGTAAACTAGCCTCTACCGTCCACAGGATGGGTATGGAGTGCACAGTAAATTAGCCTCTACCGTCCACAGGATGGGTATGGAGTGCACAGTAAACTAGCCTCTACCCTCCACAGGATGGGTATGGAGTGCACAGTAAACTAGCCTCTATCGTCCACAGGATGGGTATGGAGTACACAGTAAACTAGCCTCTACCGTCCACAGGATGGGTATGGAGTACACAGTAAACTAGCCTCTACCCTCCACAGGATGGGTATGGAGTGCACAGTAAACTAGCCTCTACCCTCCACAGGATGGGTATGGAGTACACAGTAAACTAGCCTCTACCGTCCACAGGATGGGTATGGAGTGCACAGTAAACTAGCCTCTACCCTCCACAGGATGGGTATATAACTAGCCTCTTCGATGGCAAAATCTAAGTCTTTTGTGTAAAATGCAATAATGTAAATTCCTTACATTACATAAATTTAAACTTATGGTAAATTATAAAGAAATTAACTCATAATCAAGTTAATCAGACAATGCGGAGTCAGCAACATACGTATATATATATATATATATATATATATATATATATATATATATATATATATATATATATATATATATATATATATATATACATACCCATACACATACTTACATACACACACACACACACACACACACACACACACACACCTGGTGGTCCCAAGGTGATAATTGCAGTGATGTATAACCCACCACAGAACAGCAGGAGGCCAAGGCAAGAGTATGACGAGAGCAATAGAGCGATGGTTGACACACTGGCTGCAGTGGCCAGAAGAGCTCATGCATGCAGGGCAAAGCTACTGATCATGGGTGACTTTAACCACAAGGAGAACGACTGGGAGAACTTGGAGCCACATAGGGGCCAAGATACATGGAGGGCTAAGATGATGGAGGTGGTATTGGAAAACTTCATGTACCAACACGTAAGGGACACTACAAGAGAGAGAGGAGAGGATGAACTAGCAAGACTGGACTTAGTATTCACCTTGAGTAGTGCAGATATTGAGGACATCACATATGAAAGACCCCTTGGGGCCAGCGATCATGTGGTTTTGAGCTTCGAATACACAGTAGAGCTACAAGTGGAGGGGGAAGCAGGAAGGCCAGGACAAATGAAACCAAACTACAGGAAAGGGGACTACACAGGAATGAGGAACTTCCTGAATGAGGTTCAGTGGAACAGAGAACTGGCAGGGAAGCCAGTTAATGAGATGATGGAATATGTAGCAACACTGTGCAAGGAGGCTGAGGAGAGGTTTATACCCAAGGGTAACAGGAATAATGAAAAAGCCAGGATGAGCCCATGGTTCACCCAAAGATGCAAGGAGGCAAAAACCAAGTGTGCTAGGGAATGGAAGAAATATAGAAGGCAAAGGACCCAGGAGAATAAGGAGAGCAGTCATAGAGCCAGAAACGGATATGCACAGATAAGAAGGGAGGCCCAGCGTCAATATGAAAACGACATAGTAGCAAAAGCCAAATCTGACCCAAAGCTGTTATACAGCCACATCAGGAAGAAAACAACCATCAAGGACCAGGTAATCAGGCTAAGGAAGGAAGGAGGAGAGACAACAAGAAATGACCGTGAAGTATGTGAGGAACTCAACAAGAGATTCAAAGAAGTGTTCACAGAGGAGACAGAAGGGGCTCCAGAAAGACGGAGAGGTGGGGTACACCACCATGTGCTGAACACAGTACACACAACCGAGGAAGAAGTGAAGAGGCTTCTGAGTGAGCTAGATACCTTAAAGGCAATGGGGCCAGATAACATCTCTCCATGGGTCCTGAGAGAGGGAGCAGAGGCGCTATGTGTACCCCTAACAACAATATTCAATACATCTATCGAAACAGGGAGATTGCCTGAGGCATGGAAGACAGCAAATGTGGTCCCAATCTTTAAAAAAGGAGACAGACATGAAGCACTAAACTACAGACCAGTGTCACTGACATGTATAGCATGCAAAATCATGGAAAAGATTGTCAGGAGAAGAATGGTGGAACATCTAGAAAGGAATGATCTCATCACCAGCAGACAACATGGTTTCAGAGACGGGAAATCCTGTGTCACAAACCTACTGGATTTCTATGACATGGTGACAGCAGTAAGACAAGAGAGAGAGGGGTGGGTGGATTGCATTTTCTTGGACTGCAAGAAGGCGTTTGACACAGTACCACACAAGAGATTAGTGCAAAAACTGGAGGACCAAGCAGGGATAACAGGGAAGGCACTGCAATGGATCAGGGAATACTTGTCAGGAAGACAGCAGCGAGTAATGGTACGTGGCGAGGTGTCAGAGTGGGCACCTGTGACCAGCGGGGTCCCACAGGGGTCAGTCCTAGGACCAGTGCTGTTTCTGGTATTTGTGAACGACATGACGGAAGGAATAAACTCCGAGGTGTCCCTGTTTGCAGATGACGTGAAGTTGAGAAGAGTTCAGTCGATCGAAGACCAGGCAGAACTACAAAGGGATCTGGATAGGCTGCAGACCTGGTCCAGCAACTAGCTCCTGGAGTTCAATCCCACCAAGTGCAAAGTCATGAAGATTGGGGAAGGGCAAAGAAGACCACAGACGGAGTACAGTCTAGGGGGCCAGAGACTACAAACATCACTCAAGGAAAAAGATCTTGGGGTGAGTATAACACCAGGCACATCTCCTGAAGCGCACATCAACCAAATAACTGCTGCAACATATGGGCGCCTGGCAAACCTCAGAACAGCATTCCGACATCTTAATAAGGAATCATTCAGGACCCTGTACACCGTGTACGTTAGGCCCATATTGGAGTATGCGGCACCAGTTTGGAACCCACACCTAGCCAAGCATGTAAAGAAACTAGAGAAAGTGCAAAGGTTTGCAACAAGACTGGTCCCAGAGTTAAGAGGTATGTCCTATGAGGAGAGGTTAAGGGAAATCAACCTGACGACACTGGAGGACAGGAGAGATAGGGGGGACATGATAACGACTTACAAAATACTGAGAGGAATTGACAAGGTGGACAAAGACAGGATGTTCCAGAGACTGGACACAGCAACACGGGGACACAGTTGGAAGCTGAAGACACAGATGAATCAAAGGGATGTTAGGAAGTATTTCTTCAGCCACAGAGTAGTCAGGAAGTGGAATAGTTTGGGAAGCGATGTAGTGGAGGCAGGATCCATACATAGCTTTAAGCAGAGGTACGATAAAGCTCATGGTTCAGGGAGAGTGACCTAATAGCGACCAGTGAAGAGGCGGGGCCAGGAGCTTGGACTCGACCCCTGCAACCTCAACTAGGTGAGTACAACTAGGTGAGTACACACACACACACACACACACACACAAACATACATATATACATACATACATAC